>NC_059350.1:20565000-20871250 GCF_019703515.2 Myxocyprinus asiaticus
GCACAGCAGAAAGGAAGTGCTGTCTCCAAGCAGAGGATCACCCACTGGCTCATTGACGCCATAGCTATGGCATATCATGCCCAGGACATGCCACCCCCGGTAGGGCTACAAGCCCATTCTACCAGGGGTGTAGCAGCCTCCTGGATCCTGGCCAGGGGTGCCTCTCTAACAGATATTTGCAGAGCAGCAACACCCAACACCTTTGCAAGGTTCTACAACCTACGGGTGGAACCGGTTTCATCCCAGGTAGTGGCATGCAATACAAGAGGATAAGCCCGGGATAGCCGGCCGGGTGTATTGCTTGCACATAGTGCCTTCCACCTCTTTTGAGCTGAAGACATGCGCTATTAATTCCCAGTAGTGTTCACAAACTATGTTCCCTGGTTGACTTCCTCCGAGCCCTGTGGCAGTCGAGTTTTCGGAGAGACTCGCTGCCGGCCCAGTACACGTGCTAACTAAGAGCCCTGTTCTGGGGTAGGTGCTCCGCATGTGGCAGTTCCCTGTGAGGTAAAACCCCATGCGATGTATATCTTCCGCTAATTTATTTCGCTGTTGGCAAACTGCGTCTTCCTTGGGCAGAGCCCCTCTGCCCCAGTCTCCATCTTTGTAGTAACTCCTCCCCTGTTGGGTAGGATCTACCTTGAAGACTCTCCACATGGTCGGAAAGATGGAGGGAACGAGATGTTGTGTCCCTCCTGCCATAATGCTGAACTACCCGCTGAAATGGCCGGACCTTGTCTCGGCTCCTCAGCATAAAACCTGAATGAGTGGTTGCATACTAGCTCCTTTTATATCCGTATGTCTGGGGGAGTGGCATGCAAATACCACTTGCCAATTTTCATTGGCCTTTTATCAAAGACCAGAGGTGTCTCGGGCTCCCAAGAGTGACCCCTAGTGTCACTACATCGACACAACGTCTCATTCCCTCCATCAGGGAACAGAGGTTACGCAAGTAACCATGATGTTTTACTGAACATTAGTAATTTAGACAGCACAGAAATGCTCAGTGACTTGAGCAATGGTATCACGGATACATTTAGGACCAAGGAGGTTTGGCTTACACCGATCAGCCAAAACATTAAAACCACCTGCCTAATTTTGTGTAGGTCCCCCTCGTGTCGCCAAAAGATAAAGGTGAGTGAATAATGACAGAATAATATTTATTAATAAAAAATAAACCTTATAGATTCACCCTAATCGATTTAATATGCATCTATACCAGTTACTAGTGTTACTGTAGTAAAACATTTTAGGTGGATGATGATATGTATTTTAAAAACCTTGTAATCGATGATGATGCAAGGTACACTGTTGATGTTGTTGTTGTTTTTTACCTCGGTGCTGTTTATAATTTCAGGGCTGTCTAGTAGTTTGAGAGGTTCGGCATCCTTCATATAGCGCTTTAAAGAAAAAGATTCTCCGTAGAATTCAAATGGATCACATAAGTTCTGTGTTCCGCGATATCGAATGAAGCCCGACAGAATCACTCAAGTTTCGCCTTGCAATGTTCTGCACTTATCTCTAGAGCATGCTGTTGTGCGCTGCTGCAGTTCGAGTGTAAGCATGCTTCATTGGCCTCGCGGAAATGCACCTGTCAGATTTGAGAAGCATATTTAATTCTTATAAAGCGCTGAACGCGAGATGAGTACAATAAAATTTGCTCCCGCTGCGGCCACCTGCCAAAGTTGCTAGTAACGCTGCATTTCCACTGGCGAAATAGAAATCTGCTCATTGCTGCTCATAACGCTAGGGAACAGATTGCTCCGGTCCCCTGTCAATCCCACAATCCACCTTGCAAACATGGTGCTCGGCTTCCATAGGAATGCACTGAAAATGCTTGCTGACCATCGCTCACAATGCGCCAGAGGAAATGTACGGTAAGGGTGACGTAGTTACCCGCCATTGCCATTTTCTACCCGCATTTGGCAGGTGGGTGGGTGTTAATGTCAAATCCTGGATTCATGTAATCCAGTAATCCAGTATGTTGGGGATTTCCCTGCTTAAACTGCGCATGTTGAGTGTGCTGAACACTGTCAAAATGAACAGCTTTAAAAGTAGAAAATAGAAAATAATCACTATATTTGAGTTCCAAGCACATGAATGACTGGGCAAAGCCATATTTACAAGTGGAAAAGTAGAAAATAGAAAATAATCACTATATCTGAGTTCCAAGCACATGAATGATCGGGCAAAGTCGTATTTATAAGTGGAAAATTCGGAATTTTAGATGATATCCGAGTTGCCGAGTTGTGGCTTTGGAACGGGCATGTCGACATGAAAGATGATGGAAAGCAATGATTTTGCAAAGTTATTTCAATTTCGGTGCTTTATTTCAATAATATTAATATGTTATATATGACAGTCAACAATTGACTCACCCTTTGCTGTTTGTCTTAATGAAATAAATTGATAATTTGTTAGATACCATGCATTAATAAATCATACAGGTCATGTAAAAGTGATGCAGTTGTGTTAATTTATGCGTACTCACTAGTACAAAAAAAAAAAAAAAAGCTTTTGCCATTATTTCTTGTGTATTTGTTTAAGATTGGCCTCTTCCGTATTTTGTTTCCATGCTTGAAAGCATGACATGTTAACGAATGCCCAACTCAAAGGAAGGAGCTTCCCAGGTGCATTTGAAGGTAGCAATAATATGCCTAACTTGCATTGTGTTACTAGTGTTGTGAATAGGCCGTTTCTGTAAAAACAAGCTACATGCAATGCAATATCATAACTGACTAAACACAGAAAATTGCAGGGAAATTGCAAGCTATCTCATGAAAATCAGTTTAAGTTATTGTGGAAAGTTCAGTTCTTCAGGCAATGGAGGATTCAGGAGACAACGAAGCAGTGCAGGCAAATCTTTTATTTTCTGCCTTCAGCGACTTGTATTTAATGGCATTCAGTTAATGTAGATTATTCACAACACTCAATAAGATAACATAAACTTTTAATGCACTCAGCACACGTCGTCACCATGCTCATGGGTCGCTCTCTCTCTCCCTAACAGATGCGTTGGGCGCCTTTTCAAGTTTCCCTCCGCCATCACTATAACAACAGACAGGTGTTAGAGCTAATTACAACCCAGGTGACAAGCCTTACCACTCTCCCTCTCCCGCAGACAGATATATGACCACGCCCCCATCCCCAGAGTTATACTGTCAGAAATATTAAATCTAACATAGCCAGACTATTAATGTATTTAATTTCAATATCAAAACAAGCAAGACTTCCATTCAAACTTCAAGATCCAATTATCCTTGCCTGATCTTTTGGACTTTGCTTTGGCCTCTCTGGAGATTGTTTTCCTATGTGGCTCTTATGGGTGTTTTTGTAGAAGCATTAATTGTAAACAGTATGTGTTTTTGTGTGGTCTTTAAAAAAAGTGTTTCATATTCCAGCTTGGACATTCTTCAAAACCACCTCTTGCAACTTACAAATTACTAATTCTAAAGTGCAGAACAAACCACATGTGACTATCATATAAATGGTCACTTTCGGTTTGTCTGGTAAAGATGTGCTTGTTACTGTAAGATTACACAAGAAGATTCAGCTATAGCCATTCCAATCTTCAACCACAATACATCATTAGTAAGGAATAAGACGTTGTGTCGATGTAGTGACACTAGGGGTCACACTTGGGAGCCCCAAACACCTCTGCTTTTTTGAAAAAAGGCCAATGAGAATTGGCAGGTGGAATTTGCATGGCACTCCCCCGGACATACGGGTATAAAAGGAGCTGGTATGCAACCACTCATTCAGGTTTTGTGCTGAGGGACCAGGTCTTGGCCATTTCAGCGGGTAGTTCTGCGATGTGGCAAGAGGGACACAACGTCTCGTTCCCTCCATCAGGGAACGGAGGTTACAAAAGTAACCAGGACATTCCCTATCTGTCACTCACTCGACGTTGTGTCAATGTAGTGACACTAGGGGTCCCTATACAAAATGCCACAACTAGTTCTTGATGCTGGACGCTCGCTAGAATGCGTTTTTTGCGTCAGCATCTTGAATGGGAGTCTGTGCAAAGCCCGGTTCAGTACTTGCAGGTCCAGGATTGGTCGCAACCCACCGCCTTTCTTCGGTAAGTAAGGGCTGTAGAACCTTTTCTTCATCTCGGCTGGAGGGACAGGCTCTATCGCGCCCTTGCGCAGAAGGGTAGCGATCTCCGCACGCAAGGTAGTGATGAAGCGGATGCCACTGAACCTGGGCGGGCACCTGGCGAACTGAATCGCGTAGCCGAGTCAGACGGTCCAGGTCAGCCATCACGACGGGTTGGAAATGATCACGTCAGACGTACTAGCGGGTGGGGCCTCGCGGCGGGGCGGGGCTCGAGGTGCCACGTCAAGGGGATTCTGTGGCCGTGCTGAGCCCAGGGACATCGAAGCACTTAACTGGCTCCTGCCGCCCACTATAAGATTGGCCGAGGAGGGGGGAGGAGGAGTCTTGTCCCCCTAGTCCACCGGACCCAATCCCGTGTGGGTGTGTTTGTGCCACAGCTGGGTGCACAGGGGCGGAGGGAACGCTGCTGGAGCACCATACCTGCAAAGATGGGACGGTGGATGGTGGTCATGACGACAGCCGTGCGCACCGGTCATGTGACCCAGGGAACAAGAAAACCGCTCTTTTGTTGAATTTTTGGGTACCTCAGCCTCTTGGACATGCGGCAAAATTAAATGAAAGTGAAACAAAAGATTCTCCTCCCGGCCCTCCACCGGGGGATGGAGTGGTCTGCTCACCAGCTCCAGAGAAGTGGGACTCCTTGCCCCTGGGTCGCTCGTCTCAGGGGCACTTCGAAGCCTTCCTCGGATTCTTGGCAGCCGGCAGTGAGACGGGTGGCATCTGCTTCCTGCGCTGGGCTCCACACTGGGGCCGGGCCACGGGGCGGGCTGCGGAGGAGCCGGTGTTTTTGTTGTAGGAGAACGCCCTTGGCAACAAACAGACGGGGTGCGGGGTATTGAGCCGCGCTGGGGAAGGATGTGTTATATGGCCTCCATCTGCTGCTTCACCGCCGAGAACTGCTGGGCAAAGTCCTCTGCGGTGTTGCCGAATAGGCCAACCTGGGAGATGGGGGTGTCAAGGAACCGTGCCTTGTCAGCCTCTCGCATCTCAACCAAGTTGAGCCAAAGGTGGCGCTCCTGGACCACCATGGCGGACATCGCCTGCCCGAGAGACTGCGCCATGACCTTCATTGCCCAGAGAGCGAGGTCGGTCACCGAGCACAGTTTCTGCATCAATCCCGGGTCAGAACTACCCTTGTGCAGTTCTTTTAGCGCCTTGGCTTGGTGTACTTGCAGGAGAGCCATGGCGTGCAGGGTGGAGGTGGCTTGTCCAGCGGCACCGTAGGCCTTAGCCGTCAGGGACGACGTAAACCTACAGGCCCTGGACAGGAGTCTCGGGCACCCACGCCAAGTGGCGGCGCTCTGCAGACACAAGTGCACCGCGAGCACCTTATCCACCTGGGGGATCACCAAATACCCCCTGGCCGCTCCGCCATCGAGGGTAGCGAAAGCGGTGGAGCTGAAAGACCGGAACCAGGCAGTAAAAGGTGCCTCCCATGATCTTGTCAGCTCCCCTTGTCTTCCCCTTGGGAGGGACACCCCCAACGCACTTCTGGGAAGAAAGGAACAGGGCCAGGAACCAATCATCAAGCCGCGAGGGTTTAGGGGAGAGTGGAGGTTTCCACTCTAGCCCGACGCACGCGGCCGCCCAGGAAAGCATGTCCGTCATTTCTGCATTGGCCTGGGACTGGGCAACCATTCCCGAATGAGGAAGCCCAGTTGAAGCCTCTGCATCTGACTGGACGAGCCCGCTCTCCGATGCTGCGCTCGATAACTTGTCTTCTTCCCGGGCTAAGAACAAGAGGTCAAACTCGCCCTGAGACGAGCCAGCAATCTCGTCCGAGCGCCAAACCGGGGCAAGCGAGTGTGCTGGGGAATGGGAGGTCCGAGGGGGATATCCAGCGGAGGTGGTCCCATTGAGGTCCCCAAATCGCCCCCAATGCAAACTGGCCTGGCCTCATACCTGTAGGTATTTCTTAAGAATGCAAGCCGCGACCGCAACGTTGCCATGGTCATGTTCTCGCAATGAGGACGAGACCCATCCACGAATGATGTCTCCACGTGGGCAGTGCCCAGACATGTAAGACAGCGATCGTGGCCATCAGAAGTGGAGAGATAACGACCACAACCAGGAATAACGCACAAACGGAAAGGTATCTATAAAAAGACGTTCCGTGTGTGCCGCTCTTTTAGAAAGAAAATATACTCTTTTTAGAATATACTATTTTAGTTGTTTCTGCCGAAGCGCCCATGGGTGTTCTCTGCATTCCACGGGTGCAGAGGGGGAGAAGCCGCTGAATTGCGCTGTAGAATCCAGCAGATGAGGTGAATGAACTTCGCGGATGAATTCAGCTTCAATGAATAGAAACGCTCGGCTCCGAAGAGAAAATCTGAACAAGTGGTTGCATACCAGCTCCTTTTATACCCGTATGTCCGGGGGAGTGGCATGCAAATTCCACTCGCCAATTCTCATTGGCCTTTTTTCAAAAAAGCAGAGGTGTTTGGGGCTCCCAAGAGTGACCCCTAGTGTAACTACATCGACACAACATCGAGTGAGTGACAGATAGGGAACAGCAGCTACAAAGCATTTGGTTTATGTTTCCCCAATAGCCTACCTGCAAATTAAACCCCTCTTTCATAGTTTTGCTTGAGTGGATAACTCACACTGCGCTGGATATTAGTAGAAGCAAATGAAAAAATTATATTAATATTAACAATGATTTATATAAGGCACTGCAAAACGTGTCTGTCAAATGTAGTCCTCAGGTTTCATAGAGAGAGGAAGGATAAAAGAGGGTCTTTTGTAAAACAGTGAGAAAGCAGGCCAGAGGTTTGAATGCTGAAAGTTCTTGACCTTTTGGCATTATAAGTCTTGAAAGTTCAAACCTCAGCTATTACCAAGCTGAGCTTGACTTAAGTGGCTACACGTAGGCAGATTGGAGAACCAACAACAAGTTTCTATAAAGTAAAACCACTGGACGCTGTATTGGACTATCAAACACTATACAAATATACATGCAAATTTATTGTAAAAAAAACAAAATTCCCAAAAAAGAAAGAAAGAAAGAAAAAAGCAATAAGTATTGTAATGTAAGTGTGTGGTTGGGGGGTTGCTTGGTGGTGTCCTGGAGTCAACATTGTCTCAGTATTGTTCAGTCATGACAACTCTCAGAAAGATTTGGCATGTTAATTTGGGTATGACATATTGATAGAATAGTTCTGGCAGACTAGCTGCTGCTGCAGAGCAATTACGGAGACTTACTACTAGTCATAAATACAATCCCCCAACAAACCAGGAAAGCTGCAGGAATACATAACACAAAACGCAATGGTATACGGCTCCCACAGCATCAGCTTCTGACCCAGTGTCGAATTAACCTTCTTAAAAGGGAATGTCTCAGAGACTATGTAACCCTGGTTCCCTGAAAGGAGGGAATGAGACACTGCATAGCGTCGCCGCAGCTACTGATTTTTTGCTGTTATGGGATGAAAGATACGGTCTCATTCCCCTCAACTGGAAAATCTTGATGGTGTGTAGCTGGGTTCCAGCTTATTTGCTCACTAAGACATTAGCTTAGGCAGAGCGCCAAGCTTCACAAGCTAATCAAATTGGTGTGATGGTATAGGGTTTTAAGGTCAACGCCAATCTCATTCCCTCCTTTCAGGGAACCAGGGTTACAAAGTAACCAAGATGTTTACATGAGACTTAAAATCATAGGGTTATTCCCCACGTTTGATGTCAAAACAATAGGAGTGGTGGTGGCATAGTGGACTAAAGCATTGAACTGGTAAGCAAAAGGTTGGTTCAATTCCTACAGCCACCACTACTGTGTCCTTGAGCAAGGCACTTAACTCCAGGTTGCTCCAGGGGGATTGTCCCTGTGATAAGGGCACTGTAAGTCGCTTTGGACAAAAGCGTCTGCCAAATGCATAAATGTAAATGTAAGAAGAACACTAACAGATACAAAATTGGGGTACTGGGCAAAAATCTACCTGTGCTGATCAGTTTATGCTTAAACTGTTTATTACCCCAATAAAGAAACACCTTACTTGTTGTTGGCTTATTAAGCATGAAAATGTGCTAAACAATTCTAGTCTGAAATGGCATGAATAGGCCTTTTCACCTATTTTTCTATTTTTTCTCTATAAGAATGTTGACATCAGTGTTTCCAGTATATAATTTGCACAAAATCATTAAATTTCTCCAACAGCTTTTAATATGTATGATTTTAAAAGGTGAGGAAAACATATGTAGGAATCTGCCCAAAACAACAAAACACATAAAATAACATTTTTCTCACCCTTAGAAAATCTGTAGTACAGTATGCTCACATTTGCCATTGGAAGTAAAAAAAAAAAGAGAGAGAGAGAGAGAGAGAGAGAGAGAGAGAGAGAGATAAAATAGTCTAAAAACAGGTTGCCAGTTTGGTGCACAATATAATAGCATTTCCCCCTTAGGCTATGTGCCTCCACAGATGTTTCATTCAGCCTTTGCAGAATTTGGCTACTCTAAAAGTGCTTCAGCCACTGCATTCCCTCCCATTGTACTGTGAAGGAAAGAGGGGGGGGGGGGGGTGACAGGGACAGGCTGTTTACCACCACCCCTCCTCATTTCTCACTGTGTTAGCTTGAGGGAGGCAAAGGGGTGGAGATGGGGGAAGTTTGGGGCGGTAGCACAATTGCGAAGGGTCCAGTTTGGAGCTCCGAGTGGCGGAGAGGGTCATAGAATGATCTCCACGACTGGGCCTCACGAATCCTGAATTCGCCGGGTGGGTGGTCTCCTCTCTCCACACCCATTCTCTCTCTCTCTCTAATTCACTCACACAGTCACTCTCTCACTTCTCTGCTATCCCAACACCTCCAAAAGAAATGATTAGCTCATCCACTCTGGCCAGCACTTCAGCTCTGATGTGGCAGTCAGTGGCACAGACTGGATTCATTCAGAGCTATATTAGAGAGCCTCATGAGCGAGCTGCAGACCCACAGAGGGAGCCGCTGACTCTGCTGCTGTTGGGCTCCTTTCACTCACATGACTAACTGGGTGGCAGTTAGCACTAATCCTGTCACTGATTACCTCTGGCATGAGGAAATAAACAGTAATAAATTAATGTACATCTTCCTTCCATCAACACACACGCATGCACACACGCACGCGCGCTCACACACACACACACACACACACACACACACACACACACACATACAGAGAGAGAGAGAGTTACAGACCTGTGCTCCTTTTTTTTTTTTTACCAAATTATCCTTATCAAAAACACACACATTCAAACACAATGTAGTTCTTGAACCAAATTGGACACACGTTTATAAATTCCTAAAGGAAGCTCCCTAATTGTCATGACTTATTTTCATATAACTGAAATTTCCTATGTTTTTCAAAAAACATTTTATGTTTTTAGGGTTCTTTAAGACTTCCGTACTCTTTCTAGTATAAGAGTATGAAATTATAGCTCCAAAAGCAAAAGTCTGATAATAGACATGTATCACTTCATCTGTGTGTAATATCATGACAGAATATGATATACATATGTATTAAACTACTGTTTTAGAAAAGTAATGGTCATACATTTATGATGAAATTTATGTATGCAAGTTAACGTCAAATGTATACAAGTTAAATGCAAATAAATAAAATAGCAATGACATAAACACAATGTCATGGCTACAGGTTCTATCTGAACCAGTCCAACAGAAAAACTTGCCATAATGTTTATTAAACAATTTTGTGACATTTAAACAGCTAGAAATATTTTGGTTTCTCATCCTTACAGTGACATCTTGTGTCCAAATGTAGTTTTACATGACAGCGTTCACAGTAACCAAATGCTGCATTTGCATCTAATGAGTATCATGCCCTGTGAATTTGCCCTGAAAAATACTGTCACTGTCTTTTACAGTAAAAAGTTTTAGTGATATTTTCAAATTATCATGGTCAATGTTCCTCTTTTCATTTATCTGATGTCATGCATTTGTTTGTGAAATACTGGATTTAAAATGATTCCCAACCAAATTAAAAATACTGTAGTGCAAGCCATGACAATTCTTACTTAAGTGCAGTTACGCCATAGAAATTCTTGTCTTATGAAAGTCTACTGGTCACTTGTGTTATTTTAGGAATAGACTTTGTCTGTGATAGAATTACTTCGGCACTTACAAGTCAGAGGGAGATAATAACAATGCTTTTCTTTACTTCAAATAGGGTTACACCAACTGATGTATTTCAGTTTGTAGACAATGGTAAATATTTTAAACCGGGCTGTTCAAGACTGCGCAATTTCCTCAAGTGCCTTTTTTGAGTAACTGTATGCTGCATCCTGTTCTGGTCACAAAGGTGGAAGTTTGCGGTTTCAGACTTTATTTCACTTAGGTCCTACTGTGTTGAGGAAGGAACACTCATTTGCATGTGCCTGAGTCTATGCATTGTGGCAAAAATGTGCTGCACATCTCTTCATCTCCTTATTGGTATGTTTAAATATATGTTTGTTTGTCTTACAATTTTGAGAACATAGGTCATATGTGCAAATAGGTAACTGTAAAAAAATTATAATAATTCTTTAAGGATTCAAACAAAGGTTCTAATTAACTGCCTAGCTATCAGCACTCTTGGAACTCCTCTCGTCCAGTCAGATTTAAAGACAAGAACTAACTGTTGTATAATTTTAAATATCACATAATATAACACACTTGTCAAGTTAAATGTAATTTTAAACTTTGAAAAAGAAAAAAAAATCATCTCAAGGAACTTATATTCTGCTGAGTTCTGTCCAGCTGTCTTTTGCTTAATTTGACAGCCTGAATTTGATTAAAATTTTCTCCCAAAATATGCTCCTCATAAACAATGAGGAGCATATTACTAACCAATCTTTCTCTGGTAAAATACAGGTGTCTTACTTGTCCTGACTGATGCTGTTGATAATGAGACAATGACCATGAAAACAGGCATGGAACCCACCACTGCTCCAGTTCCAATGCCTCAGGACAACATTACCAAATACAATGACACGTCAGAGGACTTTAAAGGAAACTTTACCTCTTCAATCACCCCAAACTCCACTGTTCCCTTGCAAAACACCACTCTTCAGATCACCACTTCAGCTGAAGTTTCAGGTACTGTAACTGGACTGAAGTAAAAAAAAAAATTATTGTGCTTGTTCAGTCATTGTTCATGCATTCAACTAAACCCAGAAAGGTATCTACACACCTAATGCTGCTGCTAACATGGTAGACAGATTTCTAAGCTAGGTTATATGCTATGCTGGTCACTTGAGCATTGGTACATAAATGAGAACTTCTAAGTACAAAAAAGGACATCTGGTAAACTTTATGTTTCATAAAACAGGTTCTCCCACTCCTCCACCTCCCTCTGAACATCCTCAGACCAGCAATGACACCAAAGTTAAAGTTCAACCAACCATTTCAGCTAGCAAGACTGCAAAAACCATCACAGCCAATAAAACTTCAGCAACCAGTAAGATTGAAAATACTATGTATTATAATTACTGCATGCATAATGATCACATAATGTAACACACTTTTAATATGTTCGTATATATTTCACATTTGATTTTGCATGAAAGAGCAATGTGAGAATCCCTTTCAACATTTATTTGTCTTCAGTTCAGATATGTGTTGCATCATTTTTACACAGGAAGGAAGCCTTGTTTGTGGCCTAGTACACTCTTGACACTGACGTCATCTGCTAAATGATTAAATGTAAAATAAATTACTTGTTTAATCCACTTTCAAAAACAGAGAAAATTCTCCACATTCATTCATAATTATTACATTGTCATATATGATACATGTAAGAGATTTTAGCGCTAATGGGACATACTGTAAATGACATAATGAAAATGATTTGTAAGATGATGCATAAATTGTTAGTTATATAATTAATTGCATGGTTTTGATAGTTGTCTGACCTCTATATACTGATTTTTACATTAATCATATGAAAAGTTATACAAAATTGGAGGCTATGCTTTATAGTCAAAGTTGTTTGGTATGGTAACCTGATCAACATAAGTAGTTACAAGAAGTCACACTTCTGCCCAGTATTGTGGGGTTTGGCAAGATGCTTAATGGCAACAATTGGTGGTTTAACTAGAGCAACTGGAGGAGAGCACGTTGAGTTGTTAAAACAACTCGCTATACATCTAAGCATCTATATATTCTGTTTGTAAAATGCAAATATAAGTATTATTATTATTATTATTATTATTATTATTATTATACTAATAATAATATTTTATTTTTCACAGCAACTAAAGCATCAGCACCTATAAAAAGCTATGGATCAGGTGAGTTTTTTCTCTCTTTATTGTCAGGATTTATTTAATCATGCTCTTTCAAGTTTAATGTTTGTTTTGAACTGATAGATCAAAAGATGGTAACCAGGTTTTTGTTAATTCGTTCTGTTTTTACTCTCAACAGTTTACATAATTATCACGATTATTCTTGTTTTGTGCATCGTTGGGGTAATAGTTTACTGCTGCCTTCATAAAAACACCAGGGTAAGAGATTTTTGGATATCATTATAAGGTTGGGTAACACTTTACAATAAGGTTCCATTCGTTAACATTAGTTAATGCATTAGGTATCATGAACAAACAATTAACAATATGTTTTTTCCATCTTAACAAAAATAAAATTGTTTATTGCTAGTTCATAGTGGATTAACTAATGTTAACAAATACAACTTTTAATTTTAAAAATGTATTACTTTGTTGAAATGAACATGAACTAAATTTAATAAATACTTAACAAGTATTGTTCATGGGGCCTGGGTAGATCAACGAGTATTGATGCGGACTACCACCCCTGGAGTCACAAGTTCGAATCCAGGGCGTGCTGAGTGACTCCAGCCAGGTCTCCTAAGCAACCAAATTGGCCTGGTTGCAAGAGACGGTAGAGTCACATGGGGTAACCTCCTTGTGGTCGCTATAATGTGTGGTTCTCGCTCTCGGTGGGGCATGTGGTGAGTTGTGCGTGGATGCCGCGGAGAATAGCATGGGCCTCCACACGCGCTATGTCTCCGTGGTAACCACTCAACAAGCCACGTGATAAGCTGCACAGACTGACGGTCTCAGACGTGGAGGAACTGAGATTCGTCCTCTGCCACCTGGATTGAGGCGGGTCACTACGCCCCCACAAGGACTTAGAGCGCATTGGGAATTCCACATTGGGGAGAAAAAAAAAAATTATTATTGTCCATTGATAGTTCATGTTAAGTAATGTTGTTAACTAATGTAAACAAATTGATCCTTTTTTAAAGTGTTACCCATTTGGATAATGTTTGTCTGATGCAGAGGTACTCGGTGGATTTACATTCCAAACAGGAAGATGCTCAGATCCCACTCAGCACAGTGGATGGAGAAGTGTTTGACTCCACATCAGTGAAAGGTACCTGACATTACTAACAATCTAGCACCACAGGGATATCTCTTCTTAAAGGAATAGTTCACCAAACAATGAAATTAATTCTGTAATCATTAACTCACACTTAAGTTGTTCCAAAACTGTATGACTTTCTTTGTTCCATGTTACACAAAGTATATGTTCGATAGAATGCAGCCACAGTCACCATTCACTTTAATTGCATCTCTTTCCCATTCTCCTAAAATGAATGGTGACTGAGGTTGTTGGTCCCTAACATTCTGTCTAACATCTCCTTTCATATTGCACTAAAGAAAGAACATAAAATGTAAAATTAAAATCAAATGTGTAAATGTTGAGATGATTTTCATTTTCATCTTTTTAAACTGTTCTTGTGTTATATATTGTTCCAAAGACATGAAAACATTTAGTGCTGTCGAGTCCAGCATGCTGCTAAAGGACTCTGAACCTGTGAAGGAAGATAAAAAGCCTGGGGGAGATAATGGTAAGACACAGGCAGCCACACGATTGGCTGATTAGATAATTGCATGGATGATTGTTGGTGCCAGATGGGCTGGTTTGAGTGTTTCTGTAACTGCAGATCTCCTGGGATTTCCATGAACAACAGTCTCTAGAATTTACTATCAATGGTGTCAAAAACCAAAAACATCCAGTGAGCAGCAGTTCTGTGGACGGAAATGCCTTGTTGATGAGAGAGGTCAACAGAGAATGGCTAGACTAGTTCAAACTGACAAAGTCTACAGTAACTCAGATAACCACTCTGTACAATTGTGGTGAGAAGAATAGCATCTCAGAATGCTATTCTGAGACACGGGTTGGCGCTGATTTGGCGGCACAAGGGGGATCTACACAATATTCGGTCAGTGACGCTTTGAACTATGACTAGTATTTTTAACAGGCTATAAGTTACTTATCAGTTATCAACAGAGCATGGGTGTTGCTTCCTGTTACAAATCTGTCAGTGGATTAAAAACATGATAGCTTTCTCCTCAAATACACTCAACTATTGCTTCATGAGATGATCATAGTTCTTTGTAAATGTCTTAATGTGAATTAATGAAACCAATGATTTCCTTGTTTTCTATGTTATAAAGGTGACAATAAAAACAAAAAACAAACAAACAAACAAACAAAACAGAAGACATTTTAAATAGAATATATAATAAATATGATAATTCAGATCATTAAAATTCAATACATTATTTTGGCAGATGAGTAAAGTATTGATTAGGCAATACGACGGACATACACTTTTGGAACATCTCACTTTGGTTGCTTCAAGTCATAAACACAAAATTGTTATGCCGCTTTATCAAGTTAAATGTAGTTTCTAACTTAGAAAGACACATCTCGAGAACCCTGCGTTCAGAGCTGTGCTCAGTCCAGCCCTGTTTGAACACCAGAACGCATCCTCATCTTGTGCTGTCTGTTGTCAGTAGCTGTGTCCAAAATCTACACTATCCACTATATAGTGCACTATTTTAGGTGTTGGCCATTTTGTTGTAGTGTCCAAGCTCTAAGTGAACAAGGACCTGTCCCAAATGGCACACTTGTTATGTATTTAATTTGCGCGTGCCCGCAAATTCTACAAGACTGCAGAGTGTCCCATTTGTCACTGTAGCACTCAGAAGGGTGCATGGCGGACGAGATGATATCAAGTGCGGATTTAATATTTATGTCAATAATAGTTTTCTCTAATTTTGGATGACGGATCTCTTGCTTTTCTTGTGGATATAGTATTATATTTTTATTCAGTTTACCAGAGATGGAATTACTCATATTCAGTTTCAATTGAATATTTCTGTTGGGGAAGTTTTGCGTTCATAAAAGTAAGCAACTTTTTTTAACCTTTATTATCGCTGTTTCAAAGATGATTTTAGAATTATTGTGAGTCTCTAAAATATTAAGACAGGAGAGGATTTATACTTTTCCACACACCTGGCTTGCAAAAAAGAAATTAAGGTTTATTTAAATGGCAATGTTTGGACTACTAGCAATTTATATAGCTGAAGAAGAGAGGCTATGTAAATAAATATAATGATTTTTTGTGAGCTATGCTGGTGTGTAAGATGTATGTTCTCCTTTCTATACATTTCACTGTGTTTTAAGCACGTGGCTGGCTGCAACCATCCAGTTTTCTGAAAATGTTTTATTTGTTCTCTAAATATTAAAAAGTTTTGTTGTTATATATGGGTTTTTAATTAAATGTTGTACTACTTTATTGTCAGTGTGTTACTTGGAAGTATTTGATAAAAACAAAAATCTAAGTGAGTGTAAAGTGTTTCTATACCCTATCAATGGCATGGCTTTCATTAATAACAATTTGTAAAATGTTTGTACACTGGCGGCCAAAAGTTTGGAATAATGTACAGATTTTGCTCTTATGGAAAGAAATTGGTACTTTTATTCACCAAAGTGGCATTCAACTGATAACAATGTATGGTCAGGACATTAATAATGTGAAAAATTACTATTACAATTTGACAAAAAAAATAAATAAATAAATAAAATAAATAAATAAATAAACTTAAACTACTTCAAAGAGTTCTCATCAAAAAATCCTCCACGTGCAGCAATGACAGCTTTGCAGATCCTTGGCATTCTAGCTGTCAGTTTGTCCAGATACTCAGGTGACATTTCACCCAATGCTTCCTGTAGCACTTGCCATAGATGTGGCTGTCTTGTCGGGCACTTCTCACACACCATACAGTCCAGCAGATCCCACAAAATCTCAATGGGGTTAAAATCCATAACACTCTTTTCCAATTATCTGTTGTCCAATGTCTGTGTTTCTTTGCCCACTCTAACCTTTTCTTTTTGTTTTTCTGTTTCAAAAGTGGCTTTTTCTTTGAAATTCTTCCCATAAGGCCTGCACCCCTGAGCCTTCTCTTTACTGTTGTACATGAAACTGGTGTTGAACGAGTAGAATTCAATGAAGCTGTCAGCTGAGGACATGTGAGGCATCTATTTCTCAAACTAGAGACTCTGATGTACATATGCTCTTGTTTAGTTGTACATCTGGCCTTCCACATCTCTTTCTGTCCTTGTTAGAGCCAGTTGTCCTTTGTCTTTGAAGACTGTAGTGTACACCTTTGTATGAAATCTTCAGTTTTTTGGCAGTTTCAAGCACTGTATAGCCTTCATTCCTCAAAACAATGATTGACTGATATTGACCTTAAGACATGCCAGTCTATTGCATACTGTGGCAACTCAAAAACAAACACAAAGACAATATTAAGCTTTATTTAACGAACCAAATAGCTTTCAACTGTGTTTGATATAATGGCAAGTGATTTTCTAGTACCAAATTAGCAATTTAGCATGATGACTCAAGGATAAGGTGTTGGAGTGATGGCTACTGAAAATGGGGCCTGTCTAGATTTGATCAAAAATTACTTTTTTCAAATAGTGATGGTGCTGTTTTTTAAAATCAGTAATGTGCTGACTATACTTTGTGATCAATTGACTGCAACTTTGGTGAATTAAAGTACCAATTTCCTTCCAAAACAGCAAAATCTGTACATTATTCCAAACTTTTGGCCACCAGTGTATATTATAAATATAATGTTTAAAAATGCATCTCATTGAAGTCTTGAAGTCTGTCCCAAATGAGTCACTTCATGACTCATGCACCTTCTTGGCCTTGCAGACTACCACCTCATCGGTCTGAACTCCCTTCCCTCACCAAAGTCGGGACTCGGAGAAGGGCGTAGGGTGCCATTTGGGAGAGGGCCCAAATCGTTCCCTACATATGTTCACTCATTCTTACCCAAAATGCATTCTGATCTTGTGCATACAGCCAATGTACATTCGCCGACACCATCTTGCCCATAATTCTTCGCGGGCATTATGAGCTGGCAGAGAGAGTGCACAAGAGGGAGAGTGAGAGGGTGAAAGAGAGAAAAGCCTTTATTCTTTATTCCTGCAATCTTTTATTTCATACTGGCTGTAGTATTTTACTTTTTTGACAATTACTTGATTCAAAATAACATATTCAAATATATTGTGGCATGGGGGGGCGTGGTCATGTGTCGGTCTGTGTTAGAGGGAAAGCTGTAAGGCTCGTCACCTGGGTCATAAATACCTCAAACACCTGTCTCTCGTTATAATGAAGGTGGAGGAAGACCTGAAAAGGCCCACCAGAGCATCAGAGTGGAGAGAGAGACCAGAGCCACCCCGTGAAGCTGTTTGTGTGTGTTTGGCCATCCAGAACCCTTTTGTTTGAGTTTTACTAAAGACTGAGAAAGAGTAGTAAAACACTCACCTTTGACTGTTCGCTGTCTCCTGACTCCTCCTTTGCCCAGAACTCAGAGATCTTGTTACAGTGCTGCCTTTGGAGGAGTATGCCATTATGGAGTCCTCACCACTGGGTGAAGTCTTCAAAATCCTCGCCAGTATCCAGCAGACTCAACAACAGGCCCTCATAGACGTACGCCTGGAGCAGGAACAATGTTTCCAAGTCCTGCTCCATGCACAAGCAGAGGACCAGCAGGTGCCAGAGAGGGGGCTGGCACTGCAACCTCCCCAGACCCCACCTCATCCACGGCCCTAATGAAGATGGGGACGGATGACGACCCAGAGGCCTTTCTGGACCTCTTTGAGAAGACGGTGGAGGTCTGGAAGTGGCCTCCTGACCAGTGGGCAGCCCGGCTATGGCCTTTACTCTCCAGGGAGACACAGCTGGTGGCACAACAACTTTCCGCCTCCAGTCTCCTCAATTATCGACATCTAAAGAAGGCCATCCAGCAATGGGTTGGTCACAGCCCCGAACAAAGCCATCAGCTCTTTCGGTCACTGAGTTTTGGGAAGCACGGCCGCCTGTTTGCTTTTGATCAGAACCTCCAGGATGGCCTGCTGGAAATGGTTGCTGGCGGAAGGAACCCGCGGCGTCGTGGATGTAGTCAACCTGGTGGTACTAGAGCAGTTCGTCGCCCAGCTTCTGCGAGGAATGTCCGAGTGTGTCCAGTGCCACCATCCGGCGTCGCTGGAGGAGGCCGTCCAGCTGGCAGCGACATGGCGGCATTTCCAGGAGGCAGCGATCCAGTTTTTTTTCTTTTCCTTCTTCTCTCTCTACTATCTCTCCAAACCCTGTGTCTCATATTCCTTCCCCCTCCCCTCGATTTAATAAGATCTTGAAAAACATAATTGGTATGTTTTAAAACCCCTGTTGTTTGCAGTATGAGAGCTCTCGCAAGCCTCCACAGGGTTTTCCCCATTTGAGCTATGGTATGGGCATCGGCCACGTGGCATGCTTGACATCATATGGGAAGCTTGGGAGGAAGGACCTTCGAATAGCAATAACCAAATTAAATACGTTCTTGACCTTAGAGCAAAACTGCCGTCTGTCCGACAGGGGTACTCGACTACAGGAATTTGCATAGGGAGTTAACGCGCTTGTATTGCTGCCCACTTCGAGCTCCAAATTACTCACCAAGTGGCAAGGACCCTTTGAGGTCACACGACGAGTTGGAGATGTCGATTATGAAGTTAGGTGAATGGATAGGGGAGAGGCACGTCAAATCTACCACCTCAACCTCCTCAAACCATGGAGGGAGGTGGTGCCTGTAGCCTTGGCAATGGTAGTTCCGGAGAGGGTGGAGCTCGGGATGGAGATATCTCCCAAACCAAATTCATTCATCCTGGTCCCTTGCGGAGACCACCTCTCACTGTCGCAGCTTACAGACATTGCAAAGTTGGAATTCACAGACGTGTTTTCACCCCTTCCTGGTCGCACAAATCTTATAGAGCACCATATTGAGACCACACCGGGGGGTAATTCATAGCCTCCCCTATCGCCTTCCAGAACACAAGAAAAAGATTGTTCAGGAAGAATTAGAGGCAATGCTTGAAATGGGCGTAATACAAGAGTCGCACAGTGATTGGGCCAGCCCAGAAGTTCTGGTACCAAAGAGCGATGGCTCGGGCCGGTTCTGTGTTGATTACCGGAAAGTGAATGCGGTGTCCAAATTTGACGCTTATGCAATGCCGCGAATTGACAAGTTACTCAATCGGTTGGGTGTGGCTCAATTTTACTCGACGCTGGACTTAACAATGGGTTATAGGCAACTCCAATATCCTGAGAAAAAAACTGCTTTTTCCACACCGTTTGGATTACACCAATTCATGGCGCTTCCGTTTGGTTTGTTTGGGGCCCTGGCCACGTTTCAGTGCCTCATGGACAAGATCCTCAGACTGCACACGGTGTATGCCACTGCATACCTGGACGATATTATCATTTATAGTAATGGCTGGCGGCAGCATATGCAACATCTGAGGGCTGTCCTGAGAGCGCTGCGGCAGGCGGGACTCACGGCTAACCCGAAGAAGTGCACAACTGGGCAGGTGGAAGTTAGGTATCTGGGGTTCCACTTGGGTCATGGGCAGGTGCGTCCACAGGTCAACAAAACCGCAGCGATCGCAGCCTGCCCGGCACCCAAGACCAAAAAGGAGGTAAGGCAGTTTTTGGGGCTGGCTGGCTACTACCAGAGGTTTGTGCCTAGCTATTCTGATGTCACCAGCCCGCTGACTGACCTTACTAAAAATGGGGCTCCCGATCCAGTCTAGTGGACAGAGTTGTGCCAACAGGCTTTCCTTAAAGTAAAGTCCACTCTGTGTGGGGGGCCGCTTTTGTACGCACCTGACTTCTCTCTCCCCTTTATTTTGCAGACTGATGCATCTGACAGAGGGCTGGGCACGGTGTTCTCGCAGGAGGTGGGAGGGGAGGAACGGCAAGTGCTATTTATTAGTCGCAAGCTCTCCTTCAGGGATACAAAGTATAGTACCATCGAGAAGGAGTGATTTGCAATTAAGTGGGCTGTTCTTACCCTCCGCTACTACCTGCTGGGGTGGGCCTTCACCCTCTGTTCCGATCACGCTCCTCTGCAGTGGCTCCACCGCATGAAAGATACTAACGCGCAGATCACCCGTTGGTATCTGGCTCTTCAGCCCTTTAAATTCGAGGTGGTCCACAGACCGGGGGCGCAGATGGTCGTGGCTGACTTTCTCTCCAGAAATGAGGGGGGAGTAGGCAGGCCAGATGTTGTCCCGGCCTGAGTCGGCGGTGGGGGTATGTGGCATGGGGGGCGTGGTCATGTGTCGGTCTGCGGTAGAGGGAGAGCAGTAAGGCTCGTCACCTGGGCTGTAATTACCTCTAACACCTGTCTCTCATTATAGCGATGGCGGAGGGAGACCTGAAAAAGCACACCAGAGCATTAGAGTGGAGAGAGAGACCACAGCCACCCTGTGAAGCTGTGTGTGTGTTTGGCCATCCGGAGCCCTTTTGTTTGAGTTTTAGTAAAGACTGAGAAAGAGTAATAAAACACTCACCTTTGACTGTTCGCTGACTCCTTTGCCCAGAACTCAGAGATCTTGTTACATATAGTGAGCCAAAATCTTACAGATAAGTGTTACAACTTATGATTAATTTATACAGATAAATTTGTATAGATAAGGATATTGCTGACATTTATTTTTACATTAATGTCAAGTGATTACTTTCTTCACTAATTCACTGAGGTGGTATTATTGTTAACCCAGAAGACTGCATATGCTGGAGAGATAATTTAAAAGATTATTAAAATATCCAGTTATTACATGTAGGTAACATATCCATCTAATCAATGGAAGTTATGTTATTAGAAAATTTATTATTGTACTATACACCTATCAGTCACACCATTAAAACCCCCTGCCTAATACTGTTTAAGAATAAAGCTCTTAGAGCAGGAATACAAAGTAAACCTAAACTATCTAAAGTAACCATCACAGTTATGAACAGTACTGTACATTCTGAGCAAGTTTTGATAAATGCTATACTCAAAATATAAGTCAGTTATTGCACAAACAGATAAAGGTTGGCAACCCTATGTCCTGGTGTTTCAACAAAGCTTCTGACTAGCTTAACCAGCAAGACTTCCTTAGTTAATCAGCATTACCAGAAAAAAAGCATACTGATCCACAAGCTTCACCAGCTATGTTTTTCTAGGGACAACATGGCTATTCTGGTCCACTAGCTAGATCAACAGCAAACCAGCGAAAACCAGCTAAGACAAGAAATTGCATGCTGGTTGAGATGGTCTTTTCAGCATGTAAGCTACATACCCAAGACCAAAATTATGGTAGCCATTGGGTGCACAACACAACCAAATTAGCAAAGCAAATAAAAGCTGAAAAAAACAATAGAAATAATCTTCAACACAACGAAATTAAGCCACAACACAAAGGAAAAGCCTCAGCACAATGGAAATAAGCTCAAACACAATGAAATTAAGCCACAGTACAACAAAATTATAAAGATACAACATAACAAATTTATCAGAAAAGCAATAGTTATAAAATCACTGTACTTACTGGGTTTCAACCAGAACTCAATGCACACAATCATGTTCTGGAAAACTGTGCTACCAGGAGTGAAAACAGTGATATGTAAAGTTAAAACATTGGTAGCACATGTCGGGAGGCAGATAATACCTATCAGGATGTGCTACCAGCATAACTATCAGATAGTGTGATATGGTGTGAGGCTGTACTAAACCCCAACCCTAAAACAATGCGAATATGTTGCAACACACTCTCATGCCGAAATGTCAGGATTCGTACAACTTTTCTAAATTTGGCTAATTTGTATGATATCTTGCGACTGCACTCGTTTCAATTCCTATGACTTTCATTACAGCCAATGAAATCGCTGGACATCGTTTCCATCTAATTCCATCTAATTCCAATTACTTGCTTCTGTCACACACAACAGCTTCTTATCATGTTTACACACTCTACTGATTGGTTTGGTTTAGATAAGGGGTTTGGGTAAGGGCATAATATTAATAAGTATGTCCTTAATGCTTCGTGCACGTGCTTACTTCCGCATTAGACATCCAGGAATTTGCACGTGTTGAAGTCGTACGAATTTATGCGAACAACATCGTGCGAGACCATACTAAATAGCCAACTCATAAATTATGTACAACTTTTCATGAGATCGGGTTGGAATATAGCAGTGGTAGCACATCCTGCACACACCGGCAATGATGTGAAAATGATGTCACAGTACCTGCAGATATTCTTGCATACCGGCAGCTCTTATAACGTTGTACGCTCTAACGGCGAAGCGCTCAGGGGAAACGCTCAGTTCTCCGGTCAACACTCTGTTGTGATGCGTTGACAGGGAAACTGTTCTTGTGAATTGCAGTGGGACGAGCAGCTGTCTGCATCTTCCAAGAAGTCTCATGATCTCTCATGCATTGCATCAGACTGCCACACAACTTAAAATACAGTGCTCAAAAAATATTTGTTTTCTGTTCATTTCTGTGCCTTGTGCCAACTCCCCCCCACCCCCCAACAACTGCCCATGTCGCCCATGCCTAAATCCACCACTGGCTGTTCTGTGGCTTAATTTCATTGTGTTGTGGCTTATTTCCGTTGTGCTTTGGTTTTTCTGTTGTGTTGTGGCTTTATTTATTTATTTTTGGCTTATTTACAATGTGTTTTAAGCTTTCATTTTCTTTGCTAATTTGGTTGTGTTGTGCACTTCTCAGCCATCGTACTAAATGCAACAAAATCAAGAACTGTTGAAGTAGTTGCAATAACAGAGAGCCCCGCTGGATGGACCTCTAAGACAAGATTATGGAGTTGCCAGACTCTCTTCTCAAGAGAGAACACCACATTTTACACCAATGTAAAAAACAAAAACAAAACATGACATTTTATTAATTTATAATGAATAAATATCAAAAGCCTTAACATCCTTGAAAACCCATGTTGAGAACCTTTAATAAATATGAACTCAGCTGTTGGACTGTAAGATTTTTGCAGAAAAAAATATTTGTGTATTGACATTTAATGAACAAAGAACGAGCAAAATTGAGGCAGAAGTTTGGTTTTGAACAGAACAAATTTCTCTTGCATGTGCTGATATCCCATAGACTATACCAGCAGCCATGTTTCTGAACTGAGCTTGTCTGGACTTGTTTCAATGCCTATAGCATTTAGGAAATGGCCACATTTGACCACTGACTCCTAGTCTTTGTCTTTGATTCTTACCAACTGGAAGACAAAAGTACAAATGACTTGGCTATCTGGGTTTGCACATTTAGGGTTTTGACTAGAGGGTTTTGTATTGTGGTCAAACCGTGTGTGTGTGTGAGTGTGTGAGTGTGTGTGTGTGGGGGGGTGGGGGGGTGGTGGATTTGGGTGGTTAACGAGGACATTTTTTTAGGTTACAAACTGGTAATTACAAGGGTATTATGCTATATATGTGGTTTATGAGGCCATTTCTAGTGTCCCCATAATTCAAATCGCTTAAAAAAACATACTAAACAATGTTTTTTTTTTTTAATGTACAAATGCAGAAAGTTTTTTGTGAGGGTTAGGTTTAGGGGTAGGGTTAGGGGATATAATCTATAGTTCGTACAGTATAAAAATAATTATTTCTATGGAGAGTCCTCATAATGATAGCTGCACCAACGTGTGTGTGTGTGTGTGTGTGTGTGTGTGTGTGTGAATGAGTGTTTCCAATTAATTGTAGATGTAGGTTCATCGTACTCTTGATTTATCTGCACTGTTTTTCATATCCCTTTCATTCAGTTAAGCAAAACAGTTATCAAAGATAAATGCATGTGGTAAAGTTGCATTTCAGTTAATTTTCATAGGTTTTAGTTTGGTCAATTCATTCTGGTTTTGGTTTTCCCTAACAAACATGTGAAAATTGCTGAACGGAATTGACTGCAGTTTACTTGGAAAATAATAGTTTACGAGTTTTACCCTAACCTAAGTTTTGCAACAGGAAATTACACTCAACTGTGTCTAAAGGTTTACGGAACCTAAGAAATTCCACAGTGAATGACATTATTAGTCATTATTTCTACAGTACAAAATGTTCAAAAATATTGGCAACAATTAGGCTATTTATTTACACAATATTTATCATTTAAAAGTTGCTCTGTGAATGTTATGAATTTATATTAGTGTGTTCAAAATGTCCTTACTGCTTAAACTAGACTGCTTGTGTTTAGTGAATGAGACGCAGGTCTTTTTGCGCTGAAATATTATGCTTAAAATTGGTGCAACTGTTTAGTGAATTCACCATGTACTCTACAAAAATGCAGGAAAGCTGACAGAAGGACTTTTCCCTTTCTTGATGTCTACATGTGTTACACTTTTCCAAATCCCAGTGTCAAGACTAATTGGTTTGCAGCTAATTACAGTTTTTGCCCCTTGTACATGTGTTTGTGGATTAGGCTGTCAACAACTTGTAAAATGTCAAACAAGGTAACATAGTAACAAAAGTGGCTAACAAAGGGGTAGTACATTATTGTTTGCCTAAAGCTAGCAATAGAATTGACTTGGCTGTGTAATAACACAGCATTGCTTCCTTTGGTCTCAGTGTCTCTTCAAGCTCCCTATAATCACAGGATTGCTCTTTTTCCCACAAAGATATGCTGCCTGTCATTGAGAAGCTCCATATTGTTCTCCTGAGTTACTAATGGGTCTCAATCCATTTCCTGGCTTTAACGGCTTTATTTACTGCAACTGTCTCCAGGTCTAAATGAACCACACGGTGGGAGAGAGTGAGTAGCAATGAAAGAGGGAAAGAAAATGACCATGGAAGAAAAAATAAAACAGAAGTGTGCATTACAATGACATAGTTGCTAATGGTTTTATGGCATGCCTTTTTCATTTAAGTGCTGACTTTCCCATCAAAAGGCTCTGTTTCTACCACCTGCTCACTGTGTCTCTCCCACTGCTAATTTTCAAGATTTATTGTACTGAAAATGATAGGAACAAGAGACCCATCCTCAGGTTTGAGACCACAAAGACCAGATACCCAGGTGTTTTAGAGTTCAATTGTCACAGTGTGTTTTTAGAGTGGTTAGTATTATCGGGAAACAAGTATCCAATTGTGCATCTCAAACTGACGAGTGTTAAAGGGATTGGTCACCTAAAACTGAAAATTATGTGATCATTTACATGTACATGTTGTTCCAAACCCGCATGACTTTCTTCCATGGAACACAAAAGGCCATTCATTTTCATTGCATCTTTTTTCCATACAATGGAATTGAATGGGTTGTCAGTCTGCCTAGTTTCTCCCTTTGTGTTCCACTGAATAAAGAAAGTCTCACAGGTTTGGAACAACATAAGGGTGAGTGAATAATCACCACCTTTTCCTCTGAACTCCAGGCAATACCTGCATCTGCACCTGCAACTATAGCATTTACTATTAAAAAATAATCTATGAATGTGTGAAAAGGGCAGGCAGTGAGGTTTTTGTGATGCAAAACTATGTACTACACTTTTTACAAATGTAAACTTACAGTATTTCTGTGTCACACTTTTCCAAATAATTGAGGGCCTTAAATGAATGTTTGTTTGTCCCTAACAGAAACTGCTGATGTTAAAAAAGAACACAATGAGAACTCTCAGGTCAAAGAGAATCCAAAAGCAGAGGAGCTCATTGTGGTGGACCTGACTGATGGAGAGCTGGCTATCTCTACCAAGACATCATTTGAATCCCTAGATGAGCCTCTCAATGAAAACAACAGCAACAATACAAGAGCTGAAGGTGAGAAAAGAGAACATTCAGAGACAAATGGACAGTTTCAAATGGTTTAACTAAAATTTCTACTGTAAATTAGACTCTGGGGGAAATCACTAAGAATGAATTTCACCCACTGATAGCATTGTTTATTTGCACATGCTTTCTAAATCGCACCTGATTCACTGAAGGAATTATGCAAATCAGGTAAGGGTGCAAACATGCCCCAAAAATATATTTTTTGTAAATAATGCTCTTCTCCATTATTTAATCATCATTTGATTATTTACTGCTGTCATGATCAATACATAATGTACACAAACATCTTTTTTTATTTTATACAAAAGCTGTTTACTGGTTATAGTGCAATGTCAATTGTGCCAGGGAATGGTTTCATAGAAAGTAGTTGTGTATACACAGTCCTAGCCTTTTGGGGGCCCTAAGCAAAAATTTGTGTGGGTATGTATGTTTCCCGTCAGTATGTTTGTAACACTACTTATATTGTCTTTGACAATGCGGGGGCCCCCTGTTTGTGTACATATTGTAGTAAGAACTGTAGTAGCCATGTTTTTTTTTTGTTGTTTGTTTGTTTTTTGTGGAAAACATGGTTTTACTATAGTTATATTTTAGAATGTTGTCACCATGCTTTTTTGGGGGAAACCATGGTTTTAGAATAGTAAAATTGTAGTAACCATGATTGTAGCAACCATGGTAAAATTGGTAAAACCATAGTTACCACAAAATTATGAGTTTTATTACCATAGTTTTCCTCTTCCTTTATTTTTAATATGGGTTTACTACAAATACCACAGTTGAACTATAGTTACTACAGTAAAACCATGGTAAATTTTGTGATTACTATGATTTTACTACAAATATCATATTCACCCGTGGTTATTGTAGTAAAAACAAGGTTCATTTGTTGCGTGGGAACCCAAATAATTGTATGGGAACAAAAAACTATTGCGAGGGGATGCAAAACGTATTGCAATGGGATGCAAAAAGTTTTGTGAGCGAATGCAAAACTATTTCAGAAAAAAAAATACAAAATAAAAAAATACCTTCCTGTCCACTAAAGAGCTCCATGTTTGTAGATTGAGAGAGAGTCTGTAGACAAGATGCAAATTTAATTTTCTCACTCTTTTTGCACCACTGTTTGTTTCAGTCAATGACTATGCCCATGAATTCACTGAAATATGTCTTGATGGCCTTCTCAGAAAGAAATCAGCACCTTCTCAACATTCCACAATGGTAAGTGTTTTCAAACACATCACACAGAAAAACACACAGGTCTTCAAGAAATATGTGATCAAGGAAAGGCAATTATTGCATATTTTACATATTCTGTTGATGTCCTCATGAGTTCCAATTTACAGCTAAAAATAAGACATTTCCCCCAAAAGGTAGTTTAGGTGTACTCTTTAGGTAATGGTAGCCATAAGCTCTGCTGTAGAACTTCCAAGAAATTATACTAGAGGCTAGAAATGCTTCTTTAAGCATCTTGGATATTTTTTAATTTGTTCACTATATTTATATTTCTGTATTTATATTGCTAATCTCAGCAGTCCTTACAATGGCCCTAATATCATATATTTTAAACAATACAATGCAAAAAAAAAGTACTTAATACTGCAATAATAGATATGTATATAGTCTTTTTTTGTAGTAAGTTCTAACTGTACATTTTGCAAGTGTAAATGTAGTAGAGGGCAGTCCATCTCTCATCACACCATATTCACTGAGCTCAATCATTAATACCCGCTCCAGCTCTCATGTCATCAGACTGTTGAGATACCTCAGTTTTTGTCCTCTCTGTCAGGATGTTTTCTGCACACCTGTGCCTAAGCAAGTTGAGGCCTAATTGCTGTTTGAGGCTCCCAGTGATTTTTTTTTTTCTTTCTGTCTTAACAATCAATAAGAGACCATCATCATAATTTTAGTATTTGCTGCCTCATGGAATGCTTCATAGTGCTTATAGAGTATAGTCATTCCACGCTATATAGTGTGCCTTAGAAATTCTCAAGTTTAGAGGTTTCTGGTAATTCTGGTAAGCAATAGAAGTTTTAAATGATTAAAGGGTTGAATGACAGTAGTCATTATGCCAGTAGGTGTGATGCTTGTACTGGGAGAATTAAAACAATAATTTAAAATTCAACTATCACAAGTCAGAAAGCAACCTAAACTTTCTGGCCATTTAAGGTTATTAAAAATATTATAACTTTTGGTGCTTTTACAAAAAGTGGGATTGGGTAGAGGTTTTAGTAGTTGTCAGCAGATAGTGCCTCACTTTATAGCTTAAAAGGACCCAAACATATCATAAAAGTAGCCCATGTGACACGTGTGTCATATTCCAAGTCTTCCGAAGGCATTCAATATTTTTGGGTGAGAAACAACCTGAAAGTCTTAAGAAAATGTTGTTATCCAGGTTGATTCTCACCAAAATTGGATGCCTTTAGAAGACTTGGAGCATGATGCATAAGTACTTTTATTATACTTTTTAAAACTTTTTTTATTTTCTTTTTTAAGTTTTAAAGTACAGCACTATCTACTGCCATTGTATTACAAAGACGTGAGGATCTTCATTAAAACACCTTTTGTGTTCTGCATAAGAAAGAATGTCATACGGATTTGGAATGCCATGAGTGTGACTACATTATGACAGAATTTTCATTTTGGGTGAACTATTCCTTTAATGGGAGCAAATACCAGTAGCCATGTTTCAGCAACTAGTGAAGAGCCTTCACAGAAGAGTGGAAGCCATTATTAGCTTTAATGTTTGGGTGTCCATATTCTACAGTGTACTGAATGTGCTATATCTTATGAGGCTTTATATCTGTACTTAAAGAAAATTAATAAATAAATAAAGCCAAAGTATAAGCTATTATTGCACAGAATAATTATGAGAAAAATGACAAAACAAACCCTTAAAAAAGGGGGGCAAGAGTGAAAGAATCAAAGAGAGAATATGGAGAGAAAACCTAGCATTCATTTCAGCTGGTTTGGAACTGATGGGCCGGCTGAAGAGATGAACTTGAAAGAGGTAATGTTCTCTCGCCCCCCCCCCCCAAGATTACATCTAATGACCATGACTGCTCATAAAGCATTATAATTAGCCTGAACCCCAGGGACTATCATACAGGGTATTATTTTCCAATAAGAGGGTATGCTTTCATGTACGCTTCAGTCATTGTTGGAAGCTCCATTTCCAGTTTCTGGGAGTTGATAGGGCTCTCATAAATGCTACTCAACACAGAGAGACAAGACAAGTAATCAGACAGCAGTATTTTATACAACAGACAGCAGTTGGTCTCTGTGAATATGCCTATGTTCTTAGACAGGACACTTTGTCTTCAAAGGCCTATGTGTGGGGCGGCAACTTAATCATGCATCACATTATGTACAGTATACAGTATATGAGCTACATTCACAAATCGCTAATGATTGACTTACACAGTATAGGAAACAGTAAGCATGTGTCCATGGCATTGATAGACGTTGCATATTAAATGAAAAACAAGGAAAACAAGAAATCACCCATCGCACATCTAAGTGGTCGCGGACCTGTGCGTAGGACACATTTAATGCGAAGAAGGTAATAAGAAGGTTTTTGACATTGGTAATGTTTTTCTAGCTACAGCAGTTTTCTTTGTTTCCATTCAATTAAAAATAATAAATATATATATATATATATATATATATATATATATATATATATATATATATATATATATATATATATATATAAACAACTTATTAATCTGAAAAGTTATTACTTTAAAGTATTACTTAAAAGTACTGTTAGTATTGTTAGTTTTACAACAACAGTCCAACACTAGCCTAGGCCTGAAGATTATTAGACATTGTGCTTTGGTGTGGAACTACAACCCCTGACAAAAACCCCTGACACAGATTTTTTACTATGTAGAAAATAAATAAATCACAGATATGACACAAAACAATTTTTGTTTAATAGCTGAACATTCTAGCTTCATGAAACATCCCTCAAACAAATTAAAATATATTATTTTAATTAATGGCATATTTTTTTCCAGATCAAGTAGAGGAAAAAATTATGGAATCACTCAATGTTGAGTAAAAAATTATGGAATCACCTTGTAATTTGCATTTCTAAAACAAATACAGGCACAAGTCTAAAAATGCAAATTAGTCTGCAGTTAAAAGAGAGTGCTTACAGACCTTAACGAGCTGTTGGACTTGGGCTAATTGAAAGGAAACATGGTCCCAACAAGAGAGTTGTCATTTGAAAAAATGGAAAGGATTATAAAACTCCTTGAAGAAGGAAATCCAATACGGACTGTGGAAAAAGAAGTTGGTTGTTCCCAGTCATCTGTGTCTAAAATTTGGTGCAAGTATAAACAAAATGGGAAGGTTATAAAAGGAAAACATATGGGTAGACCAAGGAAGATGTCAAAGCGTCAGGATAGAAAACTCAAAGCAATGTGCCTTGAAAATAGAAAATGAACAACAAAACAAATGAAAAACAAATGGGTGGAAACAGGAGTCAATGTTTGTGACAGAACTGTAAGAAATTGGCTGAATGAAATGGGATTTACATATAGAAAAGCCAAACGAATACCAGCACTAACACCTAAACAATCATGAAATGTGGATGATTGGATGAAAGTGATATTCAGTGTTGATTCACAAATCTGCATTGGCCAAGGCAATGATGCTGTAACTTTTTTCTGGTGCTGTTCTAATGAAACATATAAAGATGGCTGCCTGAAGAAAACAATCAAATTTCCCCAGTCATTTTTTGGGGTTGCATGTCAGGTAAAGGACCAGGGGAGATGGCAATCATTACCTCAACAGTCAGTGCACATGTGTGTATTGACATTTTGGACAATTTTCTCATTCCATTGATAGAAAATAGGTTTGGTGATGATCAAGTCATTTTTCAGGATGATAATGCATCTTACCACAGAGCAAAGAGTGTTAAAGCTTTTCTTCAGGAAAGGCATAACAAGTCAATGACATGGCCAGCAAACAGAAGAATTTGGTCCATGACAAGGCTCCATGCTGCAAAGCTGATCTGTCAACCACTATTCGAGAAAGTTGGAACCAGCTTGATGGAGAATGTTGTTTTTCATTAGTGAAGTCCATGCCTCAAAGAATTCAGGCCGTCATAAAAGCCAGAGGAGTAGCAACAAAGTACTAATTGTGATTTTTATTGTTGATGATTTCATAATTCTTTACTCAACATTGAGTGATTCCATAATTTTTTACTTTACTTGATCTGGAAATAAAATATGCCATTAATTAAAATAATGTCATTAAATTTGTTTGAGGGATGTTTCACGAAGCCAGAATGTTCAGCTATTAAACACATTTTTTTTGTGTCATATCTGTGATTTGTTCATTTGCTATGAAGTAAAAAAGCTGGATAAACATCCTCTAAGTGTGGTGATTCCATAATTTTTGCCAGGGGTTGTAATAGCAGTGTGTGTTTGTGTTTGGATGTGTGGAGTTACTGACTACCAGCGTTTTGATGTGGTAATAGGGCTTTATCACCACACCTGGCCAGGTGCAACTTGGGTTGAGTGGGTGTGAGAGAAACTCAGAGCTCTACCAGGTGGTGTCTTCTGGTTTGAGTTTAACCCTGCAATCTTACACGTAAGCCTTTCCTTGTAGTAGAGTTGCACTTAATTTTACAACTTTTACTCAGTAATTGCAACATGAGTGGAAACATGCTGTTTCACCATATCTGAAAATTACTTTATAATGTTGAACATAAAAGGAGATGTTAGGCAGAACTCTGTCTCAGTCACCATTTACTTTTATTGTATTGAAAAAAAAGTAAGTAAAAAAAGAGTGGTACAGTGAAAAAGAGTGATGGCTGAGGCTATCATTTTGCCTTACATATACTTTTGTGTTTCATGGAAGAAAGAAAGTCATACGGTTTTGGAAAGAAATGAGGGTGAGTAAATGATTACAGAGTTTTCATTTTTTAATAAAGAAGATCTATCTCTTTAACTGAACCTAAAACTGAACAGTTATTCTAAGGCATTGGTTAAGTGTGGTTCTTTGTTGGTGGTTAGTATGTACATTATTAGTTATTTGTTATGTTTCCACGGTTACATTAATACAGTCAAGGTTTTATAAGATTAACCACTTTCCTTAGATGTATGGCCACAAAACACTGATGTGAAAAACCTATATTTGGGAAGTCATTAAATGGCATTGTTGCAAAATCAGTATTGAGTGTGGCAACTCTTGGGTGTCCACGTCCAGCAACGTTCTTATTGAATTCCTCTTCATATTACAGAGTAAGTTTATCTTAATAGTGTAGAGAACCTGTTTCTGTAGATACTGCAATGTTATCTTGCAATTACAGAAGCTCAATGATAGGCAACAAAACCATTTAAGAGTTGAACATTATTCAAAGCCATTATGCAAATAAGACTTAGAGTATTAGGGTCTAAGATCGGTCTGTGCTATAGACACCGATCAGCTACAACATTAAAACCACCTGCCTAATATTGTGTAGGTCCCCCTTGTGCCGCCAAAACAGTGCCAACTCGCATCTCTGAATAGCATTCTAAGATGCTAATCTTCTCACCATAATTGTATGAGACTCAAGATGGCGCCGAGTATGGCTGCTGCGTTGAGCTCCGACACAACATGGTAGTGTTTTGTTTGTTTTGTTTACAATTCTTATGTTTTTTGTCTTAGATGTTGTCTGCCTTATTGTCTACAACAGACAAACACTTTTGGACACTGGTTCAGCAATTACACACCGTAAACCGGACTTCAAATTCCTCAATGCTGACCCGCTGTTTACAAACACGGCAGCGGAGCCCTTTGTCTGGACTGCCCAGCCGCGGAAAAGCAGGAGGAAAAGGGGAAACAGAGCCGGCGTTCTCATCAGAGTAAGACGCCGCGCAAATCGACCCCCGCTACCCAGTATTCTACTGGCAAATGTTCAGTCTCTGGATAACAAGCTCTGCGAGCTGAAAGCGCGGATCTCTTTCCAATGAGAGACGAGGGACTGCTGCATTATCTGCCTTACGGAAACTTGGATATCTGCAGAGATTCCAGACTCGTGCACCGAGCAGACAGAGCGAAAGACCTCTCAGGTAAAAGCAGAGCATGTCACTGCTGTGTACATCCCGCCACAAGCCAACACAGACCGGGCACTCAAGGAACTGTATGGGATTATAAGCAAACAGGAAATCGCGCACCCTGAGGCCGCATTCATTGTGACTAGGGACTTTAATAAAGCCAGTTTCAAATCAGTCGCACCAAAATACCACCAACACATTAGTTTCAACACACGAGGGGACCGGGTTTTGGACCATTGCTACTCTCCCTTCCGGGATGGCTACAAATCCCTCCCCCGCCCACCATCTGGCAAATCGGACCACTCTTCCATTCTGCTTCTGCCCGTTTACAGGCAGAAACTGAAACAGGAAGCACCCGTCCTCAGAACGATCCAGTGCTGGTCGGACCAATCAGACTCTATGCTACAAGACTGTTTTGATCACATGGACTGGGAGATGTTCCGGTCCGCCTCTGATGATGACATCGAGCTTTACACTGATAGCGTAATGTGTTTCATCAGAAAGTGTGTAGAGGACGTCGTTCTGACCAGAATAATACGGATCTATTCAAACCAGAAGCCATGGATTAATAGCGATGTTCGCGCGGCACTTAATGTGCGGACCTCCGCTTTTAATTCTGGGAACGTGGAGGAGCATAAACAAGCCAGTTATGCCCTCCGAAAAACAATCAGAACAGCAAAACACCTGTACAGGAACAAGATTGAAGGACAGTTTAACACCACCAACTCTAGAAGCATGTGGCAGGGAATTAACATCATCACGGACTTTAAAGGGAATAAAAACTCCATGAACACTGCTGCTTCTCTCTCGGATGAGCTAAACAGTTTTTATGCTCATTTTGAGGGAAATAACACCGCCCTCACAGAGAGTGCTCTCGCGGCCGAAGCTACAAAGGTTAGTTCACTCTCCGTCTCTGTAGCAGATGTAACCCGATCCTTCCGACGGGTGAATATCTGCAAAGCCGCGGGTCCAGACGGCATTCCGGGCCGCGTCATCAGAGCGTGCGCGAACCAGCTGGCTGGTGTTTTTACGGACATTTTCAACCATTCCCTCTCTTTGTCTGTAGTCCCCACATGCTTTAAAAGGTCCATCATTGTGCCTGTTCCAAAGCAATCCAAAATCACTTGCTTAAATGACTGGCGTCCTGTTGTTCTGACCCCCATCATCAGCAAATGCTTTGAGAGACTAATCAGAGATTACATCTGCTCTGTGCTGCCTGTCTCTCTAGACCCATTGCAGTTTGCTTACCGCAACAACCGCTCCACTGATGATGCCATTGTATCTACAATACACACTGCTCTCTCCCACCTGGAAAAAAAGAAAACTTATGTGAGAATGTTGTTTGTAGACTACAGCTCAGCATTCAACACCATAGTGCCCTCCAAGCTTGATGAGAAACTCCGGGCTCTGGGCTTAAACAACTCGCTGTGCAGCTGGATCCTGGACTTCCTGTCAAGCAGATGCCAGGTGGTTAGAATAGGCAGCAACATCTCCTCATCACTGACCCTCAACACTGGAGCACCACAGGTCTGTGTTCTCAGCCCACACATGTATTCCTTGTACACACATGACTGTGTGGCAACACATAGCTCCAATGCCATCATTAAGTTTGCTGATGACACGACGGTGGTAGGTCTGATCACTGACAATGATGAAACAGCCTACAGAGAGGAGGTGCACACTCTGACACACTGGTGTCAGGAGCACAACCTCTCCCTCAGCGTCAGTAAGACAAAGGAGCTTGTGGTGGACTTCAGAATAAAAGACAGAGAACACAGTCCCATCACCATCAATGGAGCACCAGTGGAGAGAGTCAGCAGCTTCAAGTTCCTGAGTGTCCACATCACTGAGGAACTTACATGGTGCATCCACACTGAAGTCGTTGTGAAGAAGGCTCATCAGCGCCTCTTCTTCCTGAGACGGCTGAGGAAGTTTGGAATGAACCGCCACATCCTCACACGGTTCTACACCTGCACTGTAGAGAGCATCCTGACTGGCTGCATCTCCTCCTGGTATAGCAAGAGCACAGCCCACAACCGCAAAGCATTGCAAAGAGTGGTGCGAACTGCCAGACACATCATTGGAGGTGAGCTTCCCTCCCTCCAGGACATACTATATACCAGGCGGTGTGTGAAAAAAGCTCGGAGGATCATCAGAGACTCCAGCCACCCGAGCCATGGGCTGTTCTCACTGCTACCATCAGGCAGGCGGTATTGCAGCATCAGGACCCGCACCAGCCGACTTCATGATAGCTTCTTCCCCCAAGCAATCAGACTTTTGAACTCTTGATCTCCCACGATCAAAATACATCAGCACTGCACTTTATTACTCTTATATCTCACACCGGACTGTCATAAATGATATTATTATATTATATTATATTCTCTCTTAACAACTTACTATCAACCGACAGCCTGAATGTCAATACAGTACAATACAACCTACTGTACATTCTATATATACTATATATACTTTTTTTTATTGAATAATGTGTATCTATATTGTGTGTATTGTATACTGTACAGTGTATATTATTATTTGTATATTGTGTTGTGTGTAATTATGTGTATATTAGACTTTAAATTGTGTTGTGTTAATCTGATGTTTATTGTAAATTGGTATATGTCTCATAACTGTCACGACTGCTATGTTGATCGGAACTGCACCCAAGAATTTCACACACCATTGCACTTGTGTATATGGCTGTGTGACAATAAAAGTGATTTGATTTGATTTGATTTGTATAGAGCAGTTATCTGTGTTACCATAGACTTTGTCAGTTCGACTATTCTCTGTTGACCTCTCTCATCAACAAGGCATTTCCTTCCACAGAACTGCCGCTTACTGGATGTTTTTTTGTTTTTGGCACCATTCTGAGTAAATTCTAGAAACTGCTGTGCTTGAAAATCCCAGGAGATCAGCAGTTACAGAAATACTCAAACCAGCCCATCTGGCACCAACAATCATCCATGTGATTATCTAATCAGCCAATCGTGTGGCAGCAGTGCAGTGCATCAAATCATTCAGATACGGGTCAGGAGCTTCAGTTAATGTTCACATCAACCATCAGAATGGGGGAAAAAATGTGATCTCAGTGATTTGGACCGTGGCATGATTGTTGGTGCCAGACGGGCTGGTTTGAGTATTTCTGTAACTGCTGATCTCCTGGGATTTTTACACACAACAGTGAAATTCAACATATTTTTAAAGCTTCTCCCATTCATCTATTGTGATAAGTCATGAAAGGAATCTTTTATGTTGTAACAACACCCATGTACTGTAGGTATGTCCCACCACACTGACCCAGCAATCCTATCTGTTTGATTCACGTGGTGACCATAGATCAATGTCCCAAAGTTGATCTCACTGTAAATCATTGCACCTTCCTTGTTTGCTGCTATTTTTGCAGAAAAGGATCAGAGAAATATAATAGGCGCCTGTGGTAAGCCAATGACTTCTATTCCTTCACAGTTGGGAGGCAGAAAACTCAAAGCTCGTTGTCACCCAGCTGTTCACAGGTCACACAGGTTTTTTTGAATGGTAATAATAGTCCTCCTATCACTTTTGTGTGTGTGTGTGTGTGTGTGTGTGTGTGTGTGTGTGTGTGTGTGTGTGTGTGTGTGTGTGTGTGTGTTTGGGCTCGTGAACAGCTATCACAAATGCAGAAAGGCAGAATGTTGCCACTTATTGGATTCTTCCTGGGTTATTGTCACACAGTGGCTGTCAGACTCAAAGTTCATCTATATTTTCTCCTTCTCCAGCTGTCCTTATGCTTGTGCTTTATTTATCCATCCTGTGCTAGTTATACTTTTCATGATGCTTTCAGTGGGGATATGTTTGCAAGGGTAACTTTACAAGCAGTGAAGTCATTTAAGCAGGGTGATAATTAGTCCATAGCAAACATACATGGAGATCTCAAACTTTCCTAATTAGGCCCTCCGCAGTAGTAGTTTTTGTTGCTACTGCTAGCTCTGTGACAACTTGGCAAACTTGAGACTAACAGACAACCAATTTAACCTGCTGTTTGTTTGTTGGTAATGCTTATGTGTATTTGCAAAGGCAAAACCTGTTTACTTTTTTAAAGAAGTTTAGTCTGTCTTACTGTGTTTTCACATAGGTGAAGCCATTGTTTGATTAAGGTTTACAATGTAGGCAGGCAAGATAGCCAGAGATCTTTCCTAACATGAACAAGGCTGCAATTCTTTAGCACACAGCATGCAATTAAACACCCACCAGCTGCTCTGAACAACCGACACAACCACTTTCTTGACCACCACTAAAGTCTGGTCACAGAAGTGCCCAGATTTTTTTACTGTCTGAGTTCCATATGTGGAATCTCAAGATTCGTAAAGTGAAATGGTCATTGTGATTGTTAGATGTTCTTGTTAATATATTAATTTCCAATCTAAACCTGTTTTTTTACTAAATTAAAGGTGTCTTTTACTCTCTTTGCATTTACATGTGCAGTAACTGAGGGTTTTTGCGTAGTCAAGCTACAGTCTTCAACTGTCTGTCCTAGTATACATGACACAATGCGTAATCGAATATTTGAAGGAAGGATGTTAGCTGAGGAAGTGCAGAAAATACATATTGCTAGTCACCTCTGACATGTGGAGCCATCGCAAAAGGCAGAGGTCAATTGTGGTCTTATTAATGTATACATGCTAGACAACTTCAAGCAACAATAGCATTATCAAGATCTGTTAGTCCAACTTTAAAAAAAAAAAAAAAATGTTTACATGATTAGTCTGACTGAAATCAAACTTTTTTCTCTCTATGGCATATATTGCTGGTTAAAAAAATATTTTACGTGTTTATTTTTTTTTATTTTTTTTTTTTATTACAATGGAACACTGAAATATAATCAATAGAAATTTTCTAAATATTTTTAATTCTGAAAAATTTTGTATTTTGTTGCCTCAAGGGAACATTGTGCCATAATGAAACAAAATTTAAACAATGTCGAAGAGGAAATCCCTGCTTTAGAGTAATGGGGAATGCCAGGCTGTGCACCTCATTTTTGTAAATTCCAGTATAATAATCTGCATAATACATTATATTTATAACAATGATGCATTAAATTTATATATTTGAGGAAAAAATAAATAAAAGACATAATACAAGGCTTTAATGCAAAAATATTCAGATCATTCTAACTCCTTATAAATGCAATACACTTACACTGTCTCGATAACTTATACTGATGTAGTGTGATTCCATTATGGTACAATAATGCATCAGGGCAACATGCACATTTTTATTGTTTTCTATTACACATGTGTATAGATCTTGTATAAAGTTAGTCAAAATGCATCTTATCTATAAATGTGGATACATTTTGTATCTTGATGAAAAATGACGGACATTTTACAAAGGTTTACTTCTCATTAGGGAAATATGGCACTTTTGTGTATACTGGTCCCGTGATCGCGATTCCTGTTTACAATACATTTACAGTATGCTGCCTATGACGTATACACCTACTTATTCATGTGATTATCTAATCAGCCAATTGTGTGGCAGCAGTGCAATGCGTACAATCAAGGGGTGGGGGGTGGGGTGTGTGTGATCTCAGTGATTTCAACCGTGGCATGATTGTTGGTGCCAGACTGGCTGGTTTGAGTATTTCTGTAACTACTGATCTCCTGGGATTTTCAGGCACAAAAGCTTCTAGAGTTTACTCAGAATGGTGCCAAAAACAAACAAAAAAATCCAGTGAGCAGCAGTTCTGCGGATAGAAACGCCTTGTTGATGAGAGAGGTCAAGGAGAATGGCCAGACTGGTTTGAGCTGACAGAAAGGCTACAGTAACTCAGATAACCACTCTGTACAATTGTAGTGAGCAGAATAGCATCTCAGAATGCATAACATGATGAACCTTGAGGCAGATGGGCTACAACAGCAGAAGACCATGTTAGGCACTTTATTAGGACCATAGTGTTTCTAATAAAGTGCTGAGTGAGTGTATATACTGTATAATGTATATATATATATATATATATATATATATATATATATATATATATATATATATATATATATATATATATGTATGTATATGATTTCTCATATCTTAAAAATGCATAAAGGTGTTTGCATGATTATTTGTGCATTTCTACAACTTTTTGTAAACAACAAAATGGCATCACTGTGACGTCATCATGAGCAAAAACTTGCTACAAATAAATAAATACATTTTCAATTGTTTAGCTAAGTTTTCAATGACCGCAAACTTAGGTGCTTCTCTTTCGCCATGTACCCCCTTTTTATATATATTTGTAGCAAGTTGTTGCTCATGATGACATCACAGTGACACCATTTTGTTGTTTACAAAAAGTCATAGAAGTACAACAAAAATCTTGCTAATTCCTTTTTTCATTTCTAAGATATGAGCAAACATAGTGGCCCTGTTTTTGTTTTTTTGGGGGCCACCCTTTATATATATATATATATATATATATATATATATATATATATATATATATATATATATATATATACTTTACATACAGTATTTAAATATAAATGTATAGTTTGTTATTGGAAACTAAGCCATCTTTACACTGCAACGATGACACAAAAGCTAGATTTGAAATGTAGCTTTTGTGTCATCGTTGCAGTGTAAAGATGGCTTAGTTTCCAACAACAAACTATACATTTATATTTAAATACTGTATGTAAAGTATATACATATTTGTATTTAAAAATATATACACAAAATGAGAGCAAAAATGGGTGCCTGTTCACACAAGTTCTCATCAGTTGTTTGACCTGTGGTCCACCTTATTGGTGGGAACTTACTTAAAGGACAAAGGTCAAGCAATTCTAATTAGAGAGCAGCTTGACAATGAGCTCACTGTCATTTTTAAGAATCAAAACTCCAAACATTCCAGTGGTTTTTAAATCTAAACAGACTGCAGTAGTCCACAATTCCAAACACTACCAAGCAACAAACACTTAATGCAAGGATATTAAAATTCAACAAACCGCTGACATGTGTAATCAAGTCTTGCTTTCTGTGTTGCAGACAGAAAGAAACACCCACACTCAGCATTCATAAATGTTTCACTATTTTGTGTCCTTATTCTGAAAAGTTCAACAAAAAAAGATGTCAAATGTCTGTGGTAGTTTCTTCTTTGGTCCCTTCAAAGCCTTTTTCAAAGACTGTGGTGACACGTTTCAGCCTTATTTTGCAGAGTTAATCTAGCATTCTTTTTTTTATATTTTAAATGTTTTTACTATTTAGGGTAAAAGTATATGACTTTTATTTGTTATATCACCCTTAGAAAAAACGAATCTCGTCAACACTGCTGCGATAAGTGAATTTTACTTAACTTTTCAAAGCTGGTGTTTCCAGCAAGCATGGGGCTTGAATAATTAATGAGCTTACATGGATTCACTGTTACATGTTTATTTACACCGTTTTTATTGTTGATTTTGTTGTAATGTACATTTGGTAACGTCTTGTTTTGTGAAGTCTGAAGTTCCTTTTGCTACTCAAAATTACCTGTTCAGAAATTATATGTTGATTGTTACCATCATCATGTTTAATGCACCAAGTGTTGATATCTGCGTGCGCATCTCTGGATCTTGTTTCTTTTGCTATAAAAGCAAGGTGATGTTGTCTAATAGACTACATATAGCATGCATTAAGGTTCCCTGTGAAAGGCTTCCGTATGTCGTGGGACAAGATTAAGTATGTAAAAAATGCTTTGAAATGCCAGTACACTTTTAAAAGTAAGGCCTAATTTAAAAGTAATCCTTATGAGAATTTCAAGCCACCAAGAACTGTGTGTAGACTTTGCTTGAAAATATGGTCTGTTAAATTTACTAGCAATTTCTGCGTGGAAATTGTTTTTCCTAGTTTTCTTTTTTTTTTTTTTTTAACCCCACTCCAAATTGTTTTCAGTGTACAGCTACTGAGAAAGTGAGAATAAATTTGGCACCTTCTCTCTTCTGACAGTCGCAATCCATCGTTCTCTATTTTTTTCCTCTTCTGGATAGACCTAAAAGTGGATTTTATTTCGAGATTCAAGCATCACCTTTTCCTTCTAGTTCATTTAATACCAGTTCTATGCTTCTTTAGAGTCTGGGGGATCCATTGCCTTTATTGCTAAAGACATGCAGCCCCTCTGCTGCAAAGACAGAACCTACTATAAAGGAACACTTTGTTCCCAATTTTCTTTTTTTTTTTTTCCTTTTTTTTTTGTCTTCACATTCATACTGTACATACAGAGAGGAAGGGAAAAGTGTCAAAGGCTTGTTTTCATAGCAATTATAAATTATAGTTATGATTATGTAAACATACATATTATGTGTACATTAAACTACATAAAAGCAAATGTCAAACTGCTACTTCATGATGTGCTCCAGTTTAGCAGTAAGCACTGCTGACCATCCATACACACTGTTTCAGGCACATGTTTGACTGATGAGATGGGGCTTTGTATATTAAAGGAGGGTCATCCAATATCACATTCTCTCTCATCCAGTTTTCTATTCTCAGTATGTGTCCTAAAGCAGCGGCTTCATAGGCCTGGCTGTGATCAGTCCACTGCTGAAAGATAGATACCTTCACCTGCCCATATCTGCCCTGGGCATCACAGCCACATTCCAGAGCTTGGGATTGACAGGTCACAACCTCAGTTTTGCAGATAGAATAGAGTCACAAGTCTACATCGCTGAGCAGTATTTCAGTACACACTGTTAAGCCTTGAGGAGTTGGGGGTTTTACTGTATTAAAAAAAAAAAAATCATTTTGGGTTTTCGGTCACACAAATCACTCCAGGTTTCCACACCTGGAACTAGACACACTTAAGTGTCACCTCAGCCTCAGGTCTTGTTCTTTATCTGGACTCCACTGGAGACAGGTATGACAACGGAATTATTTACCTTTTGACAATACTGTCTCTAAATGGTTTTCAAAGGTAATTCAAACCAAACTGCAAAAGGTAAAGGAATTTTCCCCTAAACCCTATAGAGGCTTTATACTCTAGCTATTACATTTAAAGTTTAGTGGGTTCACTATGTTTGATTAGGCTTAAATCTAGACTATAAACAGACAAAAAGGCATTGGGATGGAAATTTAAGCTGGGCAGCTACAAACCTGCCCCAACAGCTCTAATGTAATTAGAGGTTTCAATTCAGTTTAACAGATTTTGGCTCTTAGATTAGTTCCCTGGTTTCTTCTTGATAAATCCCTCAAGGAATGCCCAGCTACCTGCTTTTCTTTCTCTAGTTCGAGGGGTCAGGAGATTGTTACAGTATCTCAGGCCCAATTTACTATGCATCCCAGCTCAGCCTAACTAGTCTATTCAGACATTTATGCTTTGCTCATGCCTTTGTTTAAACCTGTAAAGAGTGTTAATTATGTGTGTTAATTAGATAACAGATATTATTATTAAGTGGGTATTTGTAATTTTCAGCACAGGTTCCAACGCATGCCACTATGTAAGCAAGCTAAAACAGTTAAAGGGACATTAAGCATATCAGTTTTCAATGACAATGAGCATGTCTATAGAAGTCTCATGAGTTTGGTTTTTAATGATATATTTGAACTCACAGCACTTATACTATACTGGCAAACTATGGCTGGTGTATACCAGGGTTTGACACCTTCAGGCTTTTACATAAATTGCATCATTAAATTTTAGGTGCCCAACTTTCCTTCCATCAAACAGATGTTTTGGTGTGTGTAAAAGGTCATGTCAAAGGCTAAATACATACAGGAAAAGCAGAAGGTAAAGCAATGGATTAGGTTATGAAAGCTGGCTTTACAACTCATGGGAAAAACAAGTGAAATGTAGAAAATGGCTTTCATCATTTTGAAGCCAATTTTAATCTTTTATCAGTCTATTTATGTATTTTTTATCTTTTACAAACTGAATGACAATGATTCATAACTAAAGATTGTGTGAGTAAATGGATATCTTTAAAATCAATAATTAATGCTTTGTTTTACAGATCTCTGAACCTGATTAATGGATTTTTTTAACCTGCAATAAAAGTATGCTGCCCCTTGCACCAAGAAAAATATAACTCATAATCATCACCATCATCATCAAATACAATTCATTTCAAAGCTAGGTTAGTTATTGTTTGTGTTGACACAAATGTTAGTTAATAACTTTTATGCCTTTATCCTGTTGGAGCATCAACATTTTGGTCAGCATTCACTTGTATTGTATGGACCTACAGAGCTGAGACATTCTTCTAAAAAGCTTCATTTGTGTTCAGCAGAAGAAAGAAAGTCATACACATCTGGGATGGCATGAGAGTAAATGTTGAGAGAATGTTTGTTTTTGGGTGAACTATCCCTTTAATAGTTTTTCCCTTCTAATGTCATTATGACAAGTAATACACAACAAAATGATCATGTGATGTTTTGTATCTTATTGTAGTTTTCTATTGCAGTGTCATGCTCTTTTACTTTGCTTATTAGTGCTTGTAGCTACAGTTCAAAGGTAACTATCACTACAGCTGTTAGTTAGCTGAGCTGTTGGATCAAACCTTGTATAATACAAATAATTCTTAATCTAAAGTGATTTGAGCTGAGCAGGAGCATTTTCAACCTGTAATAAAACAAGTTTACCAGTATTTTTGTAGTTTGTGCTACATTTTGATCTCCAAAGTGATTCAGTATTGTATTAATTGCTCTAAGCAGAAGTACAAAAAGATGGATAGTTATGTCATGAGCCACACACAATAAAACTGCCACTGTGTTATATTTCTGGTAGGAAGTAGTCGGAATTGTATTTATGAGCAATTCCTCCCACATACTTTGATACCAGATTAGAGAGCATCATCTGTTCAGTTAACTGCCAATTAAGACTTTGTCTCACTCAAAAAGTTTGTTCCTTTGGGTGTAATAAAATTCTCGGACTGTTTCTGATTTGAAAAAACGTATGATGTAAACTTCCAGAGTTCCTATATTTGTGCCCCAGGTGCACACTGAAACACCTTGAACCCCCTGTGCTGGGTGCTAAAAGACAGGAAGACAGGAATTAGTTGGTACCTCAGAAAATTATTCTCAAACACCTGAATATTGGAGGCCTCCTTTAAAATACTGACCTGACATGTTCATAAAAACAAGAGGTAGAGGAATGTGAGGGAGTAGTAGATGATTTAGTAATGTCATCCATATTGTTTATACTACCGGTCCTATAGCGTCTAAGAGAGACTTTCAGTTCAGAGTACTGTGTTTTTGTTGGGTTTTGCATTCATCATTCATCAAAATCATTAGAGGAACTTGAAAGAATATTTTGAGCCAAACGTTGACTAAAAGTGGGGGGAAATCTTAAAACAAAAAATTTCATTACAATATAAGAATATGGTGAAGTTTTTTTTTTATGTCTCAAGACAAAACCTCACTTTGAGGACTTTTTGCCTGCACCACCAAAACGTCGCCATTGGTCCGTATTTTAAATGTCACCGATGCCATATTCAACTCATTTCAGAGCATTCCATTGCTTTACCTAAAGCTATACATAAAGCCCTATAAAACTGATCAATAAGTCTTTATTTAATTATCAGCAATCCCATCTGCCGTAACAGTCAGTTTCACTCTGTTCCTTGCACAGAGTTATTATGTGACTTTAGAGGACTTTGAATGCAGAATTAGTCATTTGAAATACTTTTAACGTGCTTTCTATTAATTTATGGAATACATTATTGTGACTGTATTGTATCTGCTTGTTATGTCTTTTATCTTGTTGATAATTGGATTAGTTTAGGAATGGTGATGGATTAGGGACTCTAAAATGTTGATATGATAGTAAAATGTAACTAAAATAATGTATTTCTAAGTATAATAAAACATATTGCGATTAAATATGTGATACTATCCAAAGATTGCAGAGCCTGTAACAGAATCATCCAAACTTATGAGAGACCGTTCTGTCCGGTCATGGTGCAGGAAAATCATCACTATGGTGACGCCTTGCTAATGAAACTGTCCTGTTTAAATACATTCTATTTCAGTTTAACATGCAGAGTCAACTATAAGTAAGCCATTTGTAGACTGATTGCTCTAAAAAGGGTAAAAACTCTTGACTTTGTGATGCTATCAAAACACTGCTCTTTTGGTTTGAGAATCCCAACCAGGGGTGCGTTTCCCAAAACTATCGTTAGCCAACTATGGTCGCAAGTTCCATCGTTACGAATATAGTTCAACGATTTGGCGTTTCCCGAAACCGTAGTTCCAATGAACATTCACAAACTGCGTCGCAAAGTTGTGTAATTGGAACTACAGCTCTCCACCTGTGGTTAGAAGCATAGTTCCTTGTTAGTTTGTGGTGTCGACATCATTGATTTTGCCGCAGCTCAGGTGTGTTCTATTCAGTTATCACCCCCATGCCCTATTCCTTTCAAAAACTTCACCTTCTACTTTGATAGCTTTGGAAGGCTTAAAGTTGTGGAGTTCATATATCACGTAATTTACTTTTTGAGTTATTTTTATTGGAAATCCTGTTTGAAATGATCTTCCAGCGTGACTGTCACAATTGTTCTCCCTTCGAAGTGCCCTCCGAAGGCATTAATTACATTTGGAATGCAGGCCTGCTTCGTTTCCGTATAGAAAATGTGAGTTATTTTATTATTTACAAGCGATTATTTTTGTTACAACATTCCCAAAGAGAAATTTCACATATGGCAATATACAGTATGTAAAACATAATATGTATGTTAGTGATTTTCACTGATATAAAAAGTTATCTGTACTGTACATGTATTCAACATATCTGCAGTGCTTTGAGTGTAGTGTCAGAAAAGCGCTATGTAAGTGTAAAATTCATTCATTCACATTTCAAAATATTACACTTTCATATATATAAAAAAATATTTTCCAAATCACAGTATTATGTTATATAGCCAATATGCCCAACTAAATGAACAATAATTGTAGAAATATGCAGATGGCCATATATCTGATTTATGTGGGATTACATGTCTGTGTAAGTGGTTTTGGGTTTATTGTGTCATGTTCACAGAAGTAGAATATAATAGAATATGGAATATTCTCAATAGGCTTTGTTATAGAAAACAAATATACAGTATGCTTCTTGTTTGCAGCAGTCTTTCAGTTAATGTTTGCAGGGGAAAAAACATAGACCAAAGTAGGCAATTACACAAAATGATTAACATAAGTTATGTCAGTCATATGAAATAATAGAAAATACAGTAGCCAAACTGTATTTAAAAAATAATCATAATTTGTTATATTCTGAATTAAATGTTCTCTGACTTCTGCTCCTGCATGATGCATTCTGCCTTGGTGTGGGTTCAGAGGTTCATCATCATTGGCAGCATCATCTTCATCATCATCAGCACCAGCACGAACATCCTCTTCCTCCTCAGGAAATTTAAAATTTTCCCTGACTGCAATGTTGTTGAGAATTGCAGTAACCACTACAACAACACAAGTTTTGGAGCAGTTCAGCTTCAGGCTGTCACTGGACTTGCAGATGCAGCGAAAACATTGTTTCCACACTCCTATAGCCCTCTCCACTATAGAGCGTGTCCTTCCATAGATCTGATTGAATCTTTCCTCTGAAATGGTTGCTGGATGCTGCACAGGTGTCAAGATGTATGGGTGAAGAGTACATTCACTGTCTCCCAGCAGCCAGCAGTCACCAAATTGCTGAACTGGTCCACTTAAAAGAGTCTTGTGTGCTTCCAGGCCATTTTGCCACAATGTCAGTGAAGACCCCCAGGTGATCACACACTACTTGAACAATAATGGCTGGATAGCCCTTCCTGTAAATGTACAAGGGCTCATTTACCACAGGACTTTCCACTGGGATAAGGGTGCCATTGATGATGCCAATCACTCTGGGGATTTTGGCAGTATTATGGAACTGTTGATTCGCCAGCTGGATTTCTTGAGGAGGAAGTCAGCAAGGGTTCATAAGCTGTATCAGCAAAGGTGTTACTGCTGTCACAGCCTTGCTGACCGAAGACTTGGTGAGCCACAGGCCATCACCAACCACCTCCATAAAAATACCCACAGCATAATAACACAGTGCAGCTAAGAACTGCATTCCTGTACTTAAGGCATAGTTTCTCCTTGTGGCCAAGGATCTTGGTCCTTGGAAGCTGGAATATTCTTATGATGTCATCATTGGATAGAGAGTCAAGCGGGGTGAACGTTGTCCTTTTGTAGGCATTTATTTACACTGCCTGAGTTCTGTGTCACCTTCTGTGCTCAAGCTGTAGGATTTTTTATAAAGCCGCCATTGTTGAGAATTTGAAACATGCATAAATACTGTTTTTATTAAAAGAATCATTAGTACACCTGCTACTGATGTACCTGAGGGATTGATAGAAACACCTTGGTGGCTAATAATCATTCTAAATTAACTAGCTAAACATGAGTGATTCATCAATGATTTGTGACAGTAATAGGGCACAGTTTAATTTGATTATCACGTTTCTCATATTGTAATTCTATTCATCTGTTAATTAGTTTTTGGTTTTAAAATAGGCTGTTTTCTTGCTGTTTTTTCATAGTTTTCATGCTGTGGCTTGGGAGAAATGAGAAGTAAGCCTCTCTTGAAATTTGTCTGAGGATTTAAATAAAGTATATATTTATATATCCTTTATTTAAATCCTATATATATATATATATATATATATATATATATATATATATATATATATATATTATCATTATATTGTGTATTGAGAAAATCTTTACATAGTAAACTTTAGTTACTTGACTGTTGTAGTGATGTACATGATGGTGGGTCACCACTGCAAAACAATAAATGTTTGTATTTCATTCCATATGATTTATAATCATACTTATTTAATTTATTAATGACATTATTCACAAGTCATAAGTATCACATTTATGTGCTCATTTCCAAATCTTAAACTACTGGATGAATGCCATGTGTATTAGAAAAGCATTAACACAAAACACGTTACAAAATGACAGAGTATTTTTGGTCATCAACTGGGATATTATATTTTGTATTTAAAATCAGATGGTGAAGGGTTTAAACTTCTCTGTCACTGAAATGCAAATTTCACCACACAGCTTCACCAGAGCCCCGTTTGCCAGACCTAGTCCGTATCTTTCACTCCATATATATTTAATTCTATATCTCTCATTGTGTCAAGAATAAAAGTGGTGTTCTTATTGATTTTTGAGGAGTGTGCATAAGTATGTGCTCAAGTGCGGTAAAGTGAGGAAAGAGGGAAACCCCAATACTGCAGCTCAATGCTGCGACAACAATGAAAACAAACACACAAGTAACAGAGGAAATATGAAATAAAAGCGAAACAACAGAGAACAGAAAATAGCGAAGTAGTCCTCAGATGCCATGTTCATTATTAACAGCAGCGTTGTGGGGAAATAACATTGCTATGGAGCTGCTTACTGACCAAACCGCTTGTGTACTGTAGTAAAGAGTACGCCACTTACAAAGTGCATATAAACGTAAACGTCTTTCTGACCATGTAAATGAGCTGTTACAATTTGATGCAATTTGACAGAAGTTATTACTCCACCCCTGCATTACATCATTAACGACAGCTCTAATTGTTGAACCAATGTGGTTCGAATGATGGATGTGCGACATAGTTACTAGGGTTTGGAGAAACAGTCGTGACTAGCTAGTTAGTCTCTCTAACGATGCAACGTACTATGGTGATTCAGCAGTGAGTTACATCATTGTACGGGAAACGCACCCCAGCCCAACAAGGCAACACTGGCTCAACCAATGCAGTGAGTTTGGAGTGGGACTATCTGTTTTTTTATTTAACTAATATTGTATACCTAAATAGAAAGCCAATAAAAACAGGAACAGTGTGGTCCATCAGGACACCTATGTAACCTTGTATGGTTCCTGTGGTCAGCTGAAGGGTAGAGGGGAGTATGGTTAGGACAGAGGGAGGGGAGATGGAGGAGAGGTAGCAATGGAATGCTGACGTGACCGCAGCGCAGGAGAAATGGTGTCACTGGGCAGAATGCCACCCCTCTCCCAGCTCACCCTGTGCTTGATCAAGATGGGATATTATCCTAGGATCCTCTATTTATACTTTGTGTATATTTACAGCAGTGGATGATTAGGATGATTAGGATGCTGCAATGTGAGAAAGCAATGTGAAATGTTGCGTCCTTTTTGGAAAAGAGTTATTCTAAGGTAGAGAGAGTTTTGGCTGATGCTGGCATAGCTGACTAGCATAACTGTCATGACTTTGAGGGCTTGGTCCACTGAACCTGCCCTGAACTAAGCCAAATAAAGTTTGGATGAAATTCAATAGAGATGAAAAATGGAAAGAAAAAAAAATATATATGTTTTCATAAGATTGTACCTGGCAGTTCAGTCTTGCTCTACTCTGGTGTCCTTTTTGTATAAAAAGGTAACTTATAATAATGTAAAACACAGCACATGTTTTAAGGAAAATTTCACCCAAAAATATAAATTTGGTCATTGCTATTTACTCACCTTAAAGTAATAGTTCACCCCAAAATGAAAATGATCTCATCATTTACTTACCCTCATACCATCACAGATGTGTATGAATTTCTTTCTTCTGCAAAACACAAATTAAGATTTTTAGAAGAATATTTCAGCTCTGTAGGTCCATACAATGCAAATGAATGGGTGACAAAATTTTGATGCTCCAAAAATCACATAAAGGCAGAATAATAGTAATCCATAAGACTCCAGTGGTTAAATCCATATCTTCAGAAGTGATATGATAGGTGTGGGTGAGAAACAGATCAATATTTAAGTCAATTTTTGCTAGAAATTCTTCTCTGCATGAAGAATGTGAATCACCAAAAACACAAGAAGAAGAAGGTGAAAGTGAAAGTTAAAGTGGAGATTGACTGAGAAAGGAGGAGAATTTATAGTAAAAATGGACTAAAATATTGATAAGGGTTAAGGGTTGAGTGCTGGTAGCGGTTTATGCCTGTAATCTATGTATCCCGAGACAGTGATGCATGGCCACGACTGCTGTGTGCAGCGGGACGCTGCCATACTTCAACATGGTTATGTGTCAGATGTAAGGCTGGGACTGGGAGATGTTCAAGTGTGATAAGGGTATTGGACATGGGAATGAGGATGTCAAGAATGATTAATCTGATGATGAATGATTTTAATATGATTTTTTTTGTCTCTGAGCAAATGTAAATTGATACTCTATGGTGCTAGGATTTAGCTCCTGGGGCCAGTTGCATAAACCTGTTTTTAGACTAGTATTAAAACTTGTCTAAAATTTTCTGTTGAGACTGGTCTTAACTTTTAAGTCAGTTGCATAAAAACTTAGATCAGTCTAATTTAAGGCCAAAGACTGCATGATTTTAAAGAAGTTTCACATCATCTGAGGACAACGGTTTGGGCAACTGACAAAGTGACACTATTCAAACCGTTACAGCAGTCCAACCCTTGTGTTTTTTTATTACATGCATTGAAATTCTTAAATTTCTTCACTAAAATCCATTTGGCAGCATTGTATACCTCTAATATGTCTTTGAGAGAAAACTGTGTCAAGCGGCCACTGTCGGCGGCAGTTGTTCGAAGTTGTTGCAACCAAAAATGTGTTGCTAAATTACATCTGAAGGTGTAACTTTTCTTTTATGCAGTCTAAGATCACCAATAATGATTTCTTTGATGCAAGTAAATTAACTGGTATGATTTTCAGGTCAACAGTACATACATTTAACATAATTTGACGGAGTTTAAATGTATAGTGCTATACTGGCTGGTTTCCAACCAATCACTCAATACTACACTAAGGGTCCACTTTAGGTGCTTCACTGTGCATCAGTTACGAGTAACCAAAGGTTATTTTAGCAAAGCAACAAAATAGAAATGGACTCATCCAGCACCCATGGCATGCTGGGTATTCCGCGTATGCTAACAGGGGTTTTTCACAAGTGTTGCTAAGAGTTGTATAGTGTTGTTCCAAACATGTATCAGAATAAACAGAGTACCCTTTATTTGGTTCATGTTATTAAAGACATCTATAATTCATTTGTGGAATGGTAGTTTTACAATTTTCATTAATTGTTAAATCCTGTTTGTGTACTCTCCAAAAAGATTTATTTTTGTGTTCTCCAAGAGATTTCTGGTTTGCAGTGTGTTTAAAGGCCTGGAACATATTAAATACAAACCTATGAATTTATGCTTGGGTATTTTAGAACACGTCCTATCCATCAGAATGTTAATTCTGAAATAGTAGAAATATTCGTAAACTCTAATATAGATTTTATATATGTATAATTGACTTTAAAAATATTATTATTACTTGATGTATTTATTGTTTTCAAAACATATAGTAATTCTGATCTAGGGAATATTATTCTGTATACTTTGATGAACCAGGAGCATAGTTAACCACTAAAACATGTGTGTATTCTGGGACACTTTTGTTGAGTTCAGTTAAGCTCAGTTTCTTAGTTCTCGTAAACTAGGAACTGTCTGATATCTGAGAAAATGATGACCAAAACAAAAATATTATTGGTCATTTAATCGGATATGTGAGGTGGATCAATTTGCTGCTCCATAAATGGAAAGAGGGTATTTATATCTAGATGCGGCCACAAGGTTTCCATACACAGTATGTATTCTCATGTATCTACCCTGATTCTCACTTCAGCAGGGTCATGCTAAGCTGATGTCGCAACAAAAGCATGAACAAAATAAAGCAGTGTTTTGAATGCTCTCCTCTTTTTAGAATAGGCTACTAAGTGGCACCACCACTAATTAAATATGTAAATTAATCAATACAGCTTCAGGAGAGATGGAAAGCTATTTGTTCTCTTTTTTGCAATTGATGTAGGATGCTTGTATTGGTGCCCTAGATCATGTGTCACATTAAGGGATAAACTCTACATACTTCTGACAGCCATAGGGGATTTCCATCCTCATCCACTGAATGTATTTAAAATCTCATCCCCAGTGACTGCAATCACAAAAGCTATATTTGGACTCTCTAGAAATAAACTTATATGAGAGGATTTTTTAGGCAGGCAGCAGGACATCACGCCTCTTAGGATCACTTCAAATCAAGCCATAGGTCAAATTGCTAATGGTAGACAAAGAAGTGTCATTAAGAAATGTGTCTAAATATATATTTTAACAGCTTAACGCTGCCGTTTATTTACATGGAATCATGTTTAATTGTAATCACAAAGAATAAAACATTAAGAATAGGGTAAGAAATAGCAGAAATCAATGTTTTTATTATTTAATATAATACAGGGTCCTTGGGTGCCCTCTGTCCACCTGTTAAGCCAACTGGACAAGTATGGTGTGGCTCGACCTTTTGACGGTACCATAAGGTGACCCCCCAAGTTAAGCATGTGACCAGAATACATAATTTCACCTGAATAGAGCATGAGTTCGATGACAGTAAAATTCATTAAAAAAAAAAGAAAAATATAATTGGAAACCTGGAACGTCAACAATTTGGAACTACCTTAGGGATGGGTGATTAATGAAACTTTGTAGAAATAAGACAAGGGAATAAGATGGGGAACATTATTCTTTTTTTTTATAAATAATTTATGAGATGCCAAATTGCAATGTCCAGGTGACAGCTTTATTTAAAAAAAAAATGTCTGCCATTTTATTTTTTCTGCCACTCCAACAGAAGGTGCTGTTGCTACTTTATTCAGCTACATCTGTGGATATTTTTTCTTTTGACAATGTCTAAAAGAAGTTTACATTTTTATGAAGAAAAAAATACTTTTTTTTTTCCAACAACAAAAAAATATGAGTGAAAGCTTCATTTCTTCTTAAATGAAGAAATGCTCATAAAGTAACTTTATGTTACATTTTCATGACAGTGAAACTTTAGATGCCCTGATCTATGACAATAAAGCTCCTGATCAACCACAATTATCATACATATCACAAATAAATGGCCTATCAGAATATGACAAAAGAACTGTGGCTTTCTCAGTTTTATCAGTGAAGATGATTTTGTTTTTTCTTTTACTTACAATTTTAGATCTCTAGAAAATATAAGGGGCTGTAATTTCTTTACTATAGTCCAAGTAACTTTTATCCTCTAAGCCCCTGCCTTGAGTGGCTAAAGAGGGAGAAAAAGGGAGGGCTAGAGTGAATGCATTGCTTTGGGGGGTTGTCCCATGTGCTGCCTTAAATTAGCCATGGGAGAGGTTGGACTGAGGGTGGAGCTTTGTACTGTCACTATCTCCTTTGTTAAGGATTACCTGCAGTGCTTCAGTAAGCTGGCTGCATTTGTGCTGTGTGTGGAGGACATAGAGAGAAGGGAACAAAGCAAAACCTTAAGAAATCAAGTGGACAGTCCTAAGTTTTACGTTGACACTGTGGTGCATCTGTTTTTGCAAGCTCCCTTTAAAAGTGTAGTGCAACTGGCTGTAGTTATGGCTGGTTGTCTGCAAAGAGGAAGGCTGTGTGCAGCAAGAGCACATCTGAAGTGCATCTTTGTATTGTTTTTATTAGAATATTGTCTCTCTTTAGTGGATGCAGATCCTTTTATTGAAGCTTTTCACCATAGACACCGATCTGGACCTACTGCTGAAACAATCTTGATTGCCAACAATGGGATAAGAGTTCCCTTTGGACGCTCTGTGTATTTGGACCCTATCAATGACCTTGTGACCGAAGTGCATGCAGAAGACCGCTGTCACATTACAGTCCTGGACAATGACCCATTGGCCCAGAGACCTGGAATGCTAACACCAAAGAAGTTTCCCTGTGCTTTCGGAGCAGAAGAGGTGAAATACACTCACTTTGGTTCCCGAAGCCCTAGCAAGGATCACATAAAGCTACAGTTGAGGTATGACTCTCACACAGACACTGTGGTGGTTCCTTTCCTTCTTGAAGTAGAAGTGGTATTTCAGCAACTGGAGATTCTCACTCGTAACATGCCTCTGGTTGTGGACAAGCTCAATGGGCTAAGCAACCCAATTGACAAAAAAACCTTGGCGTTTGCTTATGAAGATGGTGTCACTAAATGCAAGATAACCACATTGGTTGGTGCAGGAAAACTTCCCAGGTATGGCACTCTTACTGATAACTCAGTTAATGGCCAGATGATTAATTGTGATGATTTTCTCAAAAAGGGAATTAAGTATCAACATACTGCCAACACCAACTCTCCTAACAGAGACTACATTCCAATGCTAGTGGAAGTACAAGATAATGATGGTAATACTATTCAGCAGGAGCATTTCCAAATCATGGTTAGAATAAAAGAGGGTACTGAAAATACACCACCAAAGCCTAGCTTTATATCTATGATGATGATGGAGATTGACCAATTTGTAATGACAGCCATTACATCAGATATGCTGGAAGCTGAAGATGTTGAATCAAATTCTGATGAATTAATCTTTAACATAACAACTCCCCTGGGCTATCAGCAGGGCTATATTATCAGCACAGATGATCAGAACCAGTCAATCACCTCTTTTTATCAGAAAGATTTGAAAGACCTGAAAATCGCTTACAAGCCTCCATCTGAGGATTCAGACGTTGAAAGAATTTTCCAGATAGAATTTGAAATTGTTGATACTGATGGAGCAGTTTCTGACCCTTTTGCTTTCATGATTGTTGTGAAACCAATGAACACTTTAGCTCCAGTGGTGACCAAAAATACAGGACAACAGCTTTTTGAGGGTCAATCAAGACCACTATCCAGCTCACAAAATTTAGAAATCAGTGATGAGGATAATCTTAATGAGGTGAAGATTACGGTAGTTGATGGCTTAAAACATGGAGAGCTGAAAGTGTTAGGGTCTCAAAGAAACTTTTTCACACCAGCTGATCTAGATGCTGGCATTATTGAATACCAGCATGATGGAAGTGATACCTACAGTGATAACATTATATTTAGAATGACTGATGGCAGTAATGAAGTAGAGTTTTTATTCCCCATCACAATTGCCCCAACTGACGACGAACCCCCCATTATAAATGCAAACACTGGTATTGTGCTGTTTAAGAATGAAGTGATGCAGATATCCCCCTTTATCCTGAGTGCCACTGACATTGACTCAGAGGATTCAACCATCAAATTTATATTAGAAGAGCCATATTCAGCAATTGGTGAGCTGCTCCTCAAGCAGGTGGAGCCTCCTCCAGACCCATCTGCATGGAAGTTTAGTGCAACAGATGATATGTTTGAACAGGTGGTGACAGAATGGTTTCAGCAGGATATTCTAGATGGGAAACTGTTCTATCGTCACAAAGGACCTCACAGTACCACCACTTTGATCGACCAGTTTGTCTTTAGAGTCCAGGATGACAATGATCCACCAAATCAATCAGGAGAGCACACATTCGCCATTAAAATCCATCCAGTGGATGACATACCTCCAGAGCTTTACCCTGGCACCATGCTACACATGACAGTCAAAGAATATGAGCTGACATTTTTTAACAAGAAGTTTATACGCTACACAGATCTGGACTGTGATGACAGGGAACTTAAGTACACCATCATCAAGCCACCTACTGACACAGACGAAAACAATCCTGTTCCTCTCGGTGCCATTGTACTGACTGACAGCCCTGACATTAACATCAGTGAGTTCACGCAAGCACAAGTTAACCACCATAAAGTGGCATACAAACCCCCAGACCAAGAGCTTGGTATTACTCCAAAAGTGGTCCAGTTTACATTCACTGTAGAGGACACTGCTAGTAATTCAGTTGATGGACTTTTTACAATATTTTTACAGCCTGTTGACAACAAGCCCCCTATAATTACCAATACTGGTTTTACTGTTCTGGAGCGAAACACCTACATAATAACCAAAAATGAACTTGATGCCTCTGACCAGGACACTGAGGATGAGAATATTAAATTCACTGTGACCCAGATTCCCAGATTTGGGCAGCTGCAATATTTAGGAATTGACATGTCTAATGGAGAGACATTTGTATTGGAGGACATTGAAAACAATCGGCTGGCCTACATTCACAGTGGTGAAGAATCTCTTCATGATGTCATTAAGCTGGACATTAGCGACGGCTTCCATGACATGCCCATTGTTGTCAAGGTTAACATCAAGCCTGTTGATGATGAAACCCCTACTATCATGTTACCAGCAGGTTTGTTAGGGGCTTCAATTGATGTACTTGAGAATGGTGCAACAGAAATCACCAGCAATGTCATCCAGGGTCATGATGAAGACACAGATGACCTCATGCTGACTTTCATAGTAGAGGAGCCTCCTAGGCTAGGAGAAATAATGGTGAGGGGAGCCCCTGCTGAGCGCTTCACCCAGCAAGATATAATCAATGGCGTGGTTGTCTATGTTCATACTAGCGGTGAAATTGGCCCTATCAAAGAGCATGACTCCTTCAACCTAACCATATCGGACATGTCAGATGAATGGGTTGTTGGTGGCAACAAAGTCCAAGGGGTCCGTGTCCATGTCACCATCCTCCCTATAGATAGTGTTCCACCTGTTGTTAGTGTGGATGGCCAGTTTGTAGTAGTAGAGGGTGAAAAAAATGTTATCACATTGGAGCACATTCAAGCTGAGGATATTGATACTGATAATGATGATATCTTATGCACTATAATTGTTCAGTCCACATCTGGTTATGTGGAGAACATCTCCCCAGCTCCTGGGTCTGAAAAATCCAGAGCAGGCACTGCCATCACTGCTTTCACTATTAAAGATGTTGGTCTTAACCATATCTATTATGTCCAAAGTATTCACAAGGGTGTGGAGCCAGTAGAGGACAGATTCACATTCCGCTGCTCTGATGGCATTAACTTTTCAGAGAGGCACTATTTCCCCATTGTCATCATCCCGGCCAATGACGAAAAGCCAGAGATCTTCATCCGTGAATTTGTCGTCATGGAGGGGATGAGCTTGGTTATTGACACTACTATTTTGAATGCCGCTGATGCAGACATCCCAGGTAATGAATTAGTTTTTGAAATAATTAAAACCCCCAAACATGGAAACATAGTCCAGCAGTTGAGCACTGGGGCCATTTCAGTGGTGAAATTTTCCTTAGAGCAGATTAAGGAGGCCTCTAATATTGTTTATGAGCATGATGACTCTGAAACCAAGGAAGACAGTTTTGAAATTAGACTCACTGATGGGAAGCACACTATTGAAGAGAAGGTTCCCATAATGGTCATTCCTGTTGATGATGAAACCCCAAGAATGGCCATCAATGATGGACTGGAAGTAGAGATTGGAGAAACCAAAGTCATTAGCAACAGAGTTCTGAAAGCTACCGATTTGGATTCCGAGGACAAAGAGCTAACTTACATTGTCCGCTATGGCCCTGGCCAAGGATACCTCCAGCGGATTACTAAACATGGAGTCGTCATCGGCAATATTAGTATTGGAATGAATTTCACTCAAGATGAACTAGACAAACAATTGATTCAGTATGTTCACACAGGCCAGGAGGGTGTCCGTGACCTGCTAAAGTTTGATGTAACTGATGGAATCAATCCCCTCATAGATCGCTATTTCTACATTAATATTGGAAGCATTGATATGGTCTTCCCTGATGTTATCAACAAAGGTGTGACCCTCAAAGAGGGAGGTAGGGTCACCTTGACCACAGATCTTCTCAGCACAACTGACATTAACAGTCCAGATGAATATCTAAGTTTCAGCATTACTCGTGCCCCTAGCAGGGGCCACCTAGAAAGTACAGATCTCCCAGGTGTGCCCATATCAACCTTCACTCAACTGCAACTAGCTGGCAACAAGATCTACTACATCCACACATCCGATGATGAAGTGAAGATGGACAGCTTTGAGTTTGAGGTGACAGATGGCTACAACCCTGTGTTCCGCACCTTCCGTGTATCCATTACTGATGTAGACAACAAAAAGCCAGTCCTGACGATCAATGAGTTGGTGGTAGGGGAGGGAGAAACCAAGCTGATCACACCCTTTGAACTGACAGTGGAGGACCGTGACACTCCAGACAACCTGCTGCGATTTGTAGTAACTCAAGTGCCAGTTCACGGTCAGCTTTTGTTCAATGGAACTAAAGTCATTACAACATTCACCAAGCAAGATCTAAATGACAACCTCATTACCTACAGGCATGATGGCACAGAGACAAATGGTGACAGCTTCTCATTCACAGTTACGGATGGAACTCACACTGACTTCTATGTTTTCCCTGATACTGTCTATGAAACTCGCAAACCCCAGATGATGACAATTCATATCAACACAGTGGACAATGGGGTGCCTCAAATTATTGTAAACAAAGCAGCACCATCCCTCAGGGTTCTTCATACTGGGCACTTAGGATTTCTGATCACGAGCAAAGCTCTAAAGGCTGAGGACAGAGATAGCCCAAACAAAGTGCTTAAGTATGTTGTGACCAAAACCCCTTTTCATGGCTTTATCATGAATACTGCTTTGGGAAATGATAGCATCAAGTCCTTCTCGCAGGGTAAGTTATGCTCTTGTACTTTTTTTTTCTCAAAAAAATATTAACAAAACCTATCACATGTATTTTCTTAATATGCGCAATATTGACTATTGTATGGATATCTGTCTTGATATCTCAAATAATTAATCTCCAACTTTTTATACTCATCTCATCTTTCCTCCCTATCATTAGCTGATATTGATGAAATGAAGATTTGTTATGTGCTTCTTGATGGGTCCAATGCCACAAGTGATACATTCTACTTCACAGTGGAAGACAATGGTAAGGAAGTCTGATATTTTTCTTTTCCTAGTCCCTATAATTAACTGAAAGTGTCATATGTCACTAAAACTAGAGTTGGAATTCCAAAGCTTACAGTTGCTTAATTAATTTAATTTTGCTGATGGGGGATTCTTTTTGGTTTGCTGTTAATTAGGAGAGTGTCTATGTACAGTTCAGATTTACTATTTATAGAAAACAATATTTATTTAAATTGTATTTATACAACTTGAAACTTGTACTATCTGGTCAAAATGCCTAACGCTCTCTGAGTTTCTGGATTCAAAGCCTCTAAGCAGCTATAAGCTTGGGCCCTGATCAGAATGTATGATACTTTTTCAGAAGACCAATATTATTAAATAATTGGTCTGGTAAATAAAATATAGGCTATACAAATGTGTGAAAATGCTTTAGGGAAGGTTTTCATGACATTTTTAAGTTACCCTTATGGCAAAGTTATTGCAACCCTTTTCTTTTTAAACCTTTCTTTGTAATTAATTTGGTCAAGGAAGACAAGAAATACAGAGAGAGGCCTTCCAGCAAGAGAAAAGTACAAAGGGACAGAGAATCCTTAAAACTTTAGGTAGTCTATAAATATGAATATGTATGCAGTAAAAATGAAGAATTTATTTAATCTCCCTTTGTTTTGCTACATTAAACACTCATCAGAGACCAGCTGACCATTTGTATGAGTAACTGTGTGAGGTTTGGATATCGTATGTGGCCTCAGCAAGACAACTGTTGTTACAAACAGAAGCTTAAAGAGTGTACTATATATATATATATATATATATATATATATATATATATATATATATATATAATATATACACACACACACTCAGACAAGACAAAGGAAATGATGATTAAACAAATAAATGTTTTCTACTGGGATGAGTCTGGACAAGTTGGTATAGCTTTGGTGGTCAGCAAATAAAAGCACTTGGCTGAAGTGCTTGGAGATTTTTTTCTGACTGATATGGTTTTGATGTCTGAGTACTTCCTAGTAATTTAAAACGAGGCTGTTGTTTTGTTGTCTATGATTTTAATTTACTTTTATTTTAAATAAAAAAAAAATGTATTTTTTTATTGTCAGTGTTGTTGCAAAATTCATATTATCAGCACAAATCAGTTTGATTGGTTGGAATTCTTTGAACGTAAATTGAAAAAGAGCTGACTTTCCCTGTTAGTAGTTTAATTGATGGCACTTTAACTGCACAGAAACTGGAGCATGCACCAGGGCTGGCACTACATCTCTTTGGCAACATTTCAGCTGGAGGCAGTCACTGCTATGAGAGCCAGTGAAAGATACACATTGTCAGAGGCTTTGTCAAGATGGTAGAGACAATACCATTCAGGGATAGAAAACTGAAAAGCCACTATTCATGTATTTGTGACTTTAATGAGACGCAAGGGCCTAAGGAAGTTATTAGTGTTTGTGAGTTCATTTTGCAAACCTCAGATATAACCTAACTTTTCGATTAAGTCTATGCTTGATTCAACACAGGATATTTACTGTACCTAAAATTCCTATAGACTATCGTGAATGCAAAACAGGTTTGACAGCTGAATTCTCACATCTAAAATCCTGTCTGCATTTCCAGAATATTTACGTGTGCTCACATTTTTTTTTTTTTTTTTTTTTTTCAATTTAAACAACGGTCTAGGGCTAGGCGAAATGGCCAAAATATTATTACAATATTTTCTTTTTCATATCGATCAATATTTATATTTATCACAATGTACATTTCATACCAGTAATGGGCAAGGAAATGTATTCCACATGTTTGATAGACCTCAAGAATGAATGTAAACTTAACTTGTTTGTTTACGAGTGAACTCCACAGGTTAAGTGACCTTTTAATTTGAAGTTCAAGAAGTATACTTTTAGTTTAGTTTAGGATGTAATCCTACATAAGGTGTCTTTTCACCACAATTTCATAGTCTTCAGCGGACATTTGACATTCCTCATGGTCGTTAATTTTTATGTTTTCGACAATGTTCTTCTTCCTGGTTTTGGGCCGACGCGTGTCTACTACGTAACCCCTACATTATTTAATTGCTGTAACCTAAAGTTGCATTCCATTCAATTCGAAAGTCAGAATTTCCAACTTTCTACTAGGAAAAGTGAAATGGAATGTCTCTGTCAACAGTCGAACACCTGCTAAGCTAACGGGAGCGTTGCAGATCTGTTTCTTTACTCGTCATATTCTAAGCATCTGGCAATGGAATGCCTTTATGGTCGGAGATCGGAGATATCAAGTAGGAATATTCCACATCCAACTTTGAAAGGAATGCAGCATTTGCCGCAAATTCGCCACTGGTAATTTTCACATGCAAATGAGCTTTTTGGCAAACTTGCGGTAAATTGTCCATTGTTGCCAAAGGTTTGCCAGAGATTCACCACTACTGACAAAGAGCTGCAAACTTCTGGCAAACATTTGCAGCGAATCAAATGCTCATTTGCGTGTGAAAATAACAAGCGGCAAATTTAATGCAAATTTGCAACTAGTTTAGATTTTTTTTTAAGGTTGTGTGTATATCTTTGCCAAACTGCTTGCATTTTTAGCAACACGCACCTGATCATCTAGATTAGAAGTAGAACTTAGTATAAATATTAAAAATTACTTAAAAGTTTATAATCGATATCAAGGTTATTTTCCCCTGATAAATATCGAGATCCTTTTATCACCCAGCCCTACTGGGGCCTTAGAGAAAAACACAGATATACACATGCACAATGGCTCATATGTTACATCAGTATACATTAACACACATGTCCATGTATAAGTCAGCCTTTTCAGGGCCAGAGGGGTGAAGATAAGGTGTGAAGAGGGAGATGGTGATATGGATACTAGTAGAATGCTGTCCTCAATATGACAGTTATGTGTGTGAACGGATGTATATGTGCAGTGTGAAGCAGATGGTAATATTTTAAACAGTGGCCAGTTTTTGAAGAGGTGGCACTAATTATGGTGTTAATAGAGGGTATATGTGGCTTTATATAGTTCATTTCCTATTGAGTTTGCTGCATTAAAACCCTAAAACCTTAATTTGGACATCATCCACTATTTTATCATGTTTCTTGATCTAATCTAATATTTTAAAGCAAGGCAAATGCATTAATTTCATGTGGTAGATGAGTAAGGCATTGCATAGACATTACAAAAGCGCCTTTAGAAGGCAATATATTTTTTTATTTGATTTCCATATCATTGAACATACTGTATGTCTTTCACTGGCCTACAGTCCACAGTGATCCATTTTGCAATCAAGTTTGTCAATCTATCTGAGGTAGATTAGGAGCTGTTTACATAAAACCCGTCCTTATTGAAGCTTTCATGACATGATAATTTGCTATAATATCAGCAACAACAGGTTATGTTTTATGTTTATGTTTTTTAAAACTTCTAATTGCTGTCAGCATTCAAATAATTCATAGACCTATAAAATACAAGCTTAGGTATCATAACAGGTGTTACATTGTATATTAGAGACATAACTCATATGCAAAGCAACAGTAAGCTTGTTATATGATCATTAGTTAGATGGTGGAATGCATTTCCTCTGAGACTTGAGTCTCCAGCTACGTTGACCCGGTGTTAGTGTGGAAGTCACTGCAGACAGAGATCTGTGTGTGTCAAGCAGAAGAAATCTGCAAACAGATCTTCTTTCAAAGTTCAGTCTATGCCTGGCTGTAACCCAAAGGCGTATATGCTGAAAACCCTGGGGCTTCCCCCTACCTAGTTTTTCTATTGAGATGGAGAAGATGGAGTAGATCATGCTGCTCAGTTGGGTTTGGATTTTCTTCCCTCATTTACTCAAAAACCTGAAGTTCAAAAGTGTAAGTGAACAGTCAGGAAGCTTAAGCATAATCATTTTTGTTTTTGTTTTGGGTAAATCTAACAATCTGGAAAAAGTTGTTAACGTCAAAGCTATGTAAACAGATTAAACAAATTTCTCAAGTTTAGAAGTTTCTTTTTCATCTTCAATGTCAACACCTAATCTTTGTGTTAGACATGTTAGCAGCCATCAAAAGACTTACTGCTATTTGGTGCCAGTGGCCACCACACCCACACTGAACTCTGCAGCCACTTCTCTATCATCCTAGTTCCTCCTTACAACCCTTAGATTTATGGAATTTTGTAAGTGTGCTGAAGGATATGATGTATGGTTCTAGGGATATTCTTATCACTCACAGATGGCAAAGTTCTTCCTGTGCCTTGTGATCTGAGCTTTGAGATCACCCTGCAGTTCCTTTCCTTCTTAGGAGTACTTTCTCTGATCTCTCTCTCTCTCTCTCTGCCTGCCATAGACAGCTTATGCGACTGGTGTCAAAAGGGATGTGGCTGGTCTGCCATGCCATAATTCATCACCCTGCAGTTTGGGGATCAGGTGCCTGGCTTTCACAGAAGTCACGTGGACAAGTACAGTACCTGCCAGTGTCCAGTTGTCAAATATTCCCCTTGTGGAATGCCAAGAATTGCATGAGGTGCCTAACATAGATTTCTAAGCTTGGTGCATGCGAGATGCCATTATTAGATGCAGAGGCAACGGCCAAAGCATCTCAGGTCAGATAGATGTGACCCATATTTGAATATCAGTTTGAATTGTACAGTTGGGGTAGCTTTTGAAGCATGGTCATGCATTTTCATGTCTGGGGGCCAAAAACAAGGCAAGTTTAGTCTTGCAATATCCCTCTGGTACTAAATGTTGATCTCCTCTCAGCATTCCCTTCCATGCCTATAGCTACTCTGTTGAACTGTGAAGGTGAAGATTGGGAAGAACTATACATAATCAACTTAAACTATTACATATCACTTTAACAAAGATTAATAAATATTGTAAAAACGTATTGTTCATTGTTAGTTCATGATACCTAAAGCATTAACTAATGTTAACAAATGGAACCTTATTGTAAAGTGTTACCAACCTTTAGATTGTAGTATACCAGAAACTATCAGTACCAGTATGAATTTTGCATCCAAAAACAATGTTTTTATAATTTTGCTCCATTATTGCCTTAACATCAGGTTCTAAAGAAAACATCCTAAAAATCTTGGCAAATATTTTCTGAGGAGCTTTTAAAATGGCAGGGATAATTTTGTCCTGACTTGAGTGAATGTGGCAAGACATTGCTCAAATGTTGTAATAAAATGGCTGCAAAATCTTGAGGTTAGACACAGCTGCAATCGGATCCAATTGGATCAAGGTTTGTGAGACTGACAACTGATGGGCACACTTTAACATACAGTATATACTGTATGGCAATGTTTGCATACAAATGTTACAATTTTATAGAGTCTAATAAAATGAAACTTGAAAGCATTATTGCAGCAAACCATTTCACACAATCCTTGGAGAATTATTTTTTGTCAATTTGAAACAGACATAATTCAAATTTGGTAGTGTAAATTGTACGTTGGTTGTAAAGCCAGGAATGCATAACATTTTTTTCAGAATCCATAAAATGTTAGCTTCTATTAATGTTGGTTCTGTTGTTCTAGCCTTTATTATTTTTTCCACAATATCAAAAGCTAGGGTGACCTGAATGAGTGGGAATGTGACCATTACTTAGCCCTGCAATCTTTCTATGTACTATGGAGGTCATAAATACCTCCAGAGCTTTAGACAGCCCTCTATTAAATGAGTTAGCACAACTCATTGATGTCTTACTGGGCTTTACTTCCCCTCCATCTTGTAACAAAACCCCTCATATTAAATAATTTATAGCATAACAAAACTGGCATTACACTGCTATCCTTGATTCTCATGAATCATAGTGGGGAAAAAACATTCAGAGAAAACATTCTAAAGCACTCATGAGAAAACATGCTGGTCTCACAGGGAGGCACTTTTGTGTTTTTTGTTCATCGTAGACACAAATCCTCCTTGAGTGCAGAAAGAAGCAGAAAGAAACCATGAGAGTGGGTTTGGGCCACCCAGACACTGCCTGCTGTCTGCCTTAGTTGTTGTTCCCATGCATAGATAAAAGTTGAAAAAGGGGAGAACAAGGGAGGGCATGAGAGCTGGGAATGAGGATACAGCTGTCAATCCCCACTCTTGCAATCTGAAAACCAATGAGAAACTGGTGTGAGAAAGAAGGGAAAAAAGAGCACAGTCAGAGGACTGAGGTGGCTTCCACGGTCACACAGCACCTGCCTTCCAGAAATAGCAATAACACTATTTAGAAATAGGCCCCAGGTTAATTTCTAACAGCTAAATTCATTTTGTAAATAACATGATATTTCAGTGATAATGGATTATCAGTTGTTATTTCATCTCTTTAGATGGCACATGCCATTAAGATTCTTAATGGCATATAAGGGTTATGAATTATAATGTGTATTAGCACAGTGACTAATACAATGAAATAAGAGGAATTGTTCACAAGACATTCTGTGATTAAACACTTCACTTAAGGCTGCAACATTTGTAGACGATCAGAACTCCCAAGAAATGAAAGGTATATTTGCATCAGCTCTTTTTTATATGTTTGGTTATATAACTTTTTCAACTACTTTTGGGACAGTTTCTTTTATTTAAAATCATACCATATTTTTAATCATTATGGTACAGTGGTGGTCACACTTTATATTAGGTGTCTTTAAATACATTAAAATGTCACTCGATTAAATGTTTTAATCGCGATTAATCGCTCTCTTTTTTATCACGATTAATCGCATTTATTTCCATCTTAGGAAAGAAAACGAAACAATATGTAACAATATAATGCTTTATTAATATTTTCCAAACAAAGTCTTCCACAATATAATGTCACCTATTCAAGTAACATTAAACATATCCCAAAGTCTAATTGGGAGGTTGACTTATTGAAAGAATTAGTCACCACAGGTTGAGTATTCATTCATATTTCCATTCATTTCATATTTCTATATTCATAATTTTATAACATTATTTATGCATTTGCAACTGCTACTATGCATTTGCTACTGTGTAAAAGCATTTATTTCTGCTCTGTGAAAATACATCTAATTGCCACTTTAGATGCAGCTTTTGTCCCACCTTTGCTGTGTAAAGATGGCTTTTGTCCCTATAGGTTTATAGGTTTAGTATTCATTGCACTGGGCATTAAATCTCTTAAACATCCTCCAAAATGTTAATCTGCCTGTAGTCTGTGACTATCCGCTTTCCTACAGCAATCCTAAAGCTGCGTTCACGATTCGCGTCAGAGCGTCAACTTCAGCATCCAGCTCCGCTTTGAACTCCACAGGAAAAGCGGAGTGATAGTTAAGACTTGGCGTGCTTCGATGGCAATTAAAATGCATGGAAAGTACTCAATTTCTATCACAAGTCCCATCTAGGCTTGTTTTGTACATTAAATAATAGCACTAAGAAGTCTATTCTCCATCATTTCATCACTGACAGGGAAGCACTGTTGTTGTGTGTCAGTGTAATGACACCAGGCGGACACATTACAAAGGATCCACCCTCCCAACAAGTGTTTATGCTGGTTTATGCCGTATTAACGGTAAATGCGTTAATTGCGATTAAGAAAAATGAATGTGTTAAACTTGTTAATCGCATGTGATTAACACGTTAATTCCGTAGATCTTACGTAAATACGTACAATGTATTTACTGCGTAACTACGTTGTTCTGCAAAATTCTCACAAAATTCACATTTGCTGCTACTGAGGTTGAGATATGCGTAGGTTTAAGAGTAGGGGTAGGGTTAGAATTGGGGTTAGGGGTTAGAGTTAGGTTTTAGGGTAAGGGTTGGGTTAGGGTTAGAGGTAAGGTCTACAGTGTAACTACAAATGTCATTAAATGCAGGTACTTTAAATATACAATGCAACAACATGTATGTACATAATAAGTACATTGTATCAAATTATTAAGTACATAGTTGTTAAGTACACCTAATATAAAGTGGGATCAGTTGCATTGTTAGAATTACAAGGCCAGGCTTTAAAGAAACTATACCGTTTTAAACCACATGTTTTGTTTTGTTTTGTTTTTCCTCTCAGTTTTTCCTAGGGTCCTTTACTTGGAAGACAAATGCGGAAGTGCTATTAAACACTATATATTTCTTCTACATCTGGATTCTGTGATATATCTTTGATAAGTTAATTAGAAGTTATTTTACAGGAAATATGAACACCATACCATGTCAACTCTTTATTTCAATATAGAAATAGCCACATCTATAGCATCAGTTTTATTATTGCAGTTATTTATTTTGATGTGATTAGAATAATATAATTGTATTTATGCCTGAGTAACACAATTATATTTTACATTTCATGTGTTCTGAAGAAATGAACAAGGCCTCCGAGTCTTACAGGTGACCGCTGGATTCTTAACTGAAAGGGAGCTTTCTGTCTGCATGTTGTTTTTTTGGATAATTCTCTGACACAGCCTTACTAAGCTCAATATCAGCTCATACTCAAACTGGGCAGTGTGCCTGAGAAAATTGTCTCCTGAAGACAGAGACACTTGGCTAACCTTCGATATGCTTCACCTTCCGAAAAGCCTTTAAACCATGCCTAATTTTATTCAGCGCACCTTTGTGAGGTATTTAATACATAAATGTGCTCAAATATATAGGTAGATTTTGAAGTGGTGCATTAGTGTGCCTGAGATATGCACAGTTTTGGACACTCCTGTGAAAGCTTAACAGGGAATAAAACATTACATTTGTATGAGGCTCCCTTCTCTTCTTCTATGTCAATCAGCTTCAACGTGCTTAACGACACTTCAGCAATCCAGGGCAAAGACATAAATGATAAACAAGTTCTATATTTTTAGCTAGAGTTGTCAGACACCTGAGATTGGTCAAGGCCAATGCTGTCACGTTAAGCTAAGCCATTTCCCAGACTGAAGAGAGGAAGGCCAAAGGAGGACATGATGGTGATGCTACCATTTAATCCAATTTTGTTTTGAATCGATTGCACAACATAGCTGCTATTTTGAATTGGTTTGAGCTGAGGCAGCTCTTTTGTCTCGTGTCTTTGCTTTGAAAAAAGGTCTAAAGTCAGTGGCACCAGTTGGTGTCCAGGAATGTTGAAGACCTTTTTCTCTTTAGGGATTATCAGAGTCATGAGATTGAATTTTTGGATTATGGCAGGATGAGACTGAGAATACTTTCAAAGTCATTACAGTTCTTTATCCTACTCCAGTCAGTCAAGATTTAAGGCCCTGATATACTTCCGGGGAAGTTCTTCTTCATTCTTCATTCATAAAAAGAAGTTCTAAACAGCTAAACGACGGTATACTTTTTGCAAACATTCTGACACTGGCCACACCACTGTGAGAGGCATTTAGAACATTTAAATATGAGGACACTACATGTAAAACCTTAAAAATGTGTTATCAATGACTTTTTGCCTCATTCTTTGAATAGAATTCACATATGCTCAGTAAAAGATGCTGTTTTAACCACTCGATGATGATTTAAAGTAATATATATGCAGTAGAAAATGTCTTGTTTACATTCTGAATTCACAATGCTAATGCACTAACATGCTATATGTAGCCAAAATATATGCCGATTACACTCTGTTATTGTAATTTATGTTGACACCGCTACTACTGCAAAGATGAGTGTTAATGTGCAGAATACAGACAAAAGAATGGTGATAGATTAATATCTCACTTTGGGCAGATGTGTGAATGGCTTTAGCTATAGACGGCACATAAGTGAATGAGCACTTGAGAGTATTTGAGTAGATTTGATTCCTTTTGTAGACTAATGAATCAAAACCATAAAAAAAATAAAATAAAAAAAATTGACATTCTTGGAAAATGTCTCTGTGTGAACGACTGAACTGATACATTTGCACCTGCTCGCTAAAAACTCTGCATGTCGGTGTGTTTATGTTGAATACTGACTGAACAATGTAAACAAAGTAGTTGGTGGAGCTTCAGGTCACACCTACCGACGACATGGACCAATAGCAGTGAGAAAGTGTTTAGCCGGTTAGGAGTTTTCCTAAAATTTTGCCCAGACAAGCTGTTATGAACCACCAAAACGACTGCAAAAACACCTTCATTTTGGCCAGATTTTGCTCTTAATTAAAACACCCGTTCGTTCTTTGATTTTGTATGAAGTATATTGGGGCCTTTAGGATTGTATCTCTGCTGTGCAGCGTTTAACTCATTAAGACTTTATGCACTTCAGGCATTATTTGTTAAAAACATAGCTGATTCCTTTAAAGTCATCTGAAAAAAGATGACTGGTCACTGAAGTATGTATTTTGTGGTGGAAAAGTGCTGGAAAAATGTGCTGAAATCATTATATATTTTAGGCTATTGTCTCTTGAAATCTGGATTTTTAATCTTGATTTTGGAGCTGGAGGTAAGTCAGGGTCCTCAACAGCATATGTAAGACAAAAGGTCAGGCTGTCTTCTTCATGGTCCCCGCTGATGTTTTCACTGATCATAGTGGTAACCATAGTCTCCGTTTTTTGTGTTATTCTGCACCAAACAAAATACTCCACAACTACTGGAACTTCTTTCACGATTACAATCTGGATTTTTGACACTGACAGGTGGTAGAACTCACTCATCTTTAACATGTTTTATCTAGCAAAACAAGTAGTTAAAAACAGCAGCAAAAGACTGGGTGAATGAGAAATTTGAGAACATAAGAAATTATTGTGTATTGGCTTAATGAGAAAAAAAAAAAAAAAAAAAAAACAGTATTCAGGGGTCAGTATAACAAGAAACCACACAAAGTCATCCAAAACCAAGGATCAAGTTGCACACATTTGGACCCTTTTTCTTAGCTAAAATGTTTATTGAATCATGTTTCCCATATAATCAAATACATACTTTGTCTTTTCCCATTCATTTTGATTTACTCTGTTTGTAAAGGGGGCAACAAACTGAAGCCGCAAATGTTCCGTTTGAACTGGGCCTGGATATCTCTGGAGAGGGAATACTACATAGTAGATGAGGATGCAAAGTTCCTGGAGGTCACCCTCAAACGCCGGGGATACTTGGGAGAGACATCGTTTGTCAGTAAGTATTTTCCAAAGTAGAACGTTACAAAGCAGTTTGTTGAAAAACAACTTACAATTTTAAAATATTTTACTTGTTAAAAAAACAGGACATGTGTGAAGGTTTGATTTGACTGCAAGGTACAATAATGCACCTCTACCCCTCTTTAGGGCAAATCTGAGATCAACTGTGAATTTCATGAACAAGAGTTTCACTGGCTAGTCAAAGTGTTTTTTTAATATACAAAAAAAAATTATTGTATGTTTATAGAGATATGGGAAGTTTATTTGGACCTGTTGCAAGTTGTTAAGTTTGGTATTTTTACAGCCCTGTAACTGTGACTAACAATGCTTTAAATTATATACGGTTTCTTAAAATGTATGGCTGTGAAGTCAGCAGTCATCTTTAAACATTACAGAGCAAACATCTCAAAGCAATTGTCTTCTAAATAATCACTCCATAAACTATTCACCCAATTTGAGCTCATTTTGTAGTTCAAGATCTCTAAGCAGTGTTGTGTATTTTAAAGGCATTGCCACCAAGGATGGCACAGCAAAAAAGGACAAAGACTTTCGTGGCAAAGCTCAAAAACAAATCCAGTTTAACCCTGGCCAAACCACCGCCACCTGGAGGGTCAAGATATTTACTGACCAAGAGTTTGAAACTTCAGAGACTTTCGAAATCCAGCTCTCAGAGCCAGTGATGGCCGTTCTCGAGTACCCTGATATCGCCACGGTGGAGATTGTGGATCCTGGTGATGGTAATTATACCATGATTAATGATTTCCACTTGTACAACATACTGTATATTCCTATAGTATAAATTCAAGAGTGTATGCACCATAGTGGGCTTCTGCGGTGTTTACAAACACTTTAGATGAAGATGCATTTTAGATGTGGCTGATCTTTATATCTTGAAAAAAAGCTTTTACTCAAAGATTTAGTCATGCAAGCTACCTTGTTTTTACTGTATATATGTTCACACCAAAGCACGGGGATTTATCTCTTTTCAGAGTCCACAGTGTTCATCCCTCAGGCAGAATATTATATAGAAGAAGATATAGGAGAACTGCTTGTCCCTGTCCACAGGTCAGGAGATGTGAGCCAAGAACTTATGGTGATCTGTTTTACAACGCAAGGTGAGATCTATGAAACCAAGATGAATTGTCTCAAAATGAACTATTTTTTTACTTTGCTTTATGAAATCATTGCAATCATGTACTTATCTAATGAAAATATTATTTAAATATTGCCTGCCGACTTTTAACTTCTTACTTCTAACTCCTAAGTTACAACTGAAGTCCTTACATGACTGTACATCAACTGTACATCTGGTGTTGACATCCTTCTTTAAACCCACACATTATTTCTAACACTTTAATACTTGAAAGGTCACTTTTATGAAAACAAGCTATGTTTCAATACAGGCAGTGCAATCGGCACCACTCCTAGCACAGTGCTCTCCTATTCTGACTACATCACAAGGCCTGAGGACCACACCAGTGTTCTGCGCTTTGACAAGGATGAGAGGGAGAAGCCGTGTCGCATAATAATAATTGATGACTCCCTCTATGAGGAAGAAGAAAGCTTCAATGTGTCCCTTAGTATGCCTATGGGTGGCCAGGTGGGAGCCAAGTTCCCAAGTGCCAAGGTGGTCATCTTGGCTGATAGTGATGATGGTATGTTGGCTTTCATAAGAACAAATAGCTGAATTATTTAGACTATCATGTGATTATGCTCTTTAACAATACTAACAAAAATGAAATTTGTTCATTGTACATACAGTACCTTTATTCATGTTATTAACTTGAAAGATTATGTTTTTGATAAGTTCTTTTGATAAGTTCAAAAAGTTTTGAAAACAAAGAGTATTTTGCAATTCCATTTGGTGGCTCCAGTGGTGCTTTAAAAAAAAACTTCAGCTTTAAAAAAAGTATCGTAATATGAAGATAGCTGTACTATATATGTTTTCAATGTGCAAAATCAGAATTATGAATATGGGCTGTTCCAGGCCCATTATAGGCAGGGGTGAATAAAAGGGGGATCCATATTGTAGTGCGAGTCCATATTCACTAGTTATTTTTACCAACTATATTCTCTAGTTATTTTCTATAAACTACAAACAAGCCTTTTCATGACCTTAGAATGTAAATAGTATCCTTTCATCCTTATAAAGCCACAAAACTATCTCCTCAGTTTTCTGTGGTTGTTGACAGGTAAAATTTGGGTCTCACCTGTTCTTCCTTTGTAGTTGTTCTCTTTATTGCACTTACTTTGAAAGGAGATGTAGCCATAGAACAATCCATCTTTACTTTGTGGTCATACCACTGTTGTCCCTGGCTGCATGGTAACATGAATAACCCAAAACATGTAGAGGGAGCCAATTGAGGCCCCATGACCTCTTTAACGACCCATAAACCTCAGTGATGGTAGTGAAAGAGTTCTGTGAAGATCCTCTCCATTCAAGTTCAATATTTGTGTGTTTTACTCGAAGGAATCAAGGCACTGTTCAAACAAGAGACATGATTTTGCTGTTACCTTCAAAACTTCACTCAGGTTTTCCCCTTTTGAAGCTTATCCTCAAGATTTTTCCCTTGCTCCAACTTTTGGAACGTAACCCCAAAAGATATTTATGTTTAAACAATGTATGTACATGCCTTGACCTTATTTGTCTGATGAAGCAAGTTAAGATTAATGAACACATTGTAGCTCAGCGTCTTGGTGGGTCTGGAAGGGCCAAATAGTATATTTTTGTCTGGTTGCAGGGGGATGGGGACTCTGCTAGATACACTTGTGTTCTGGATGCCAGCCAGAGTTAGAATCTTTTTGTTGTGTCTCTGACTTGTGCTGTATGGATGTGTCGCATCTCTCATCCTCTTTATGCCCACCACCCCCACCCCCTCAAACTTACTGCTTTCACCCCATCCCTGGAAAGCCCTCTCCCTTCCATGTTTATTTATAATGTGCCAGATAATAACATCAAACACACACAAACAAACACTTAACTGAGCGCATCTTAACTGTGGTATAGTTTACAACTCAACTGTCTGGTTTCACCACTCAGATAGAATGTTGGAAATGATGGTAGAATGATGACAACTCCATGTCTGATGCACTAAAGGGACAGATACAGCCTTGTGTAAGATAGAACATGACTTCACAATGCTATAAACCTCATTGTAGTGCTGGAAATGGCACCTCTCTGCTTCTGATTTGGCTAAGGTGTATAGCCTACAATGGCCACGTTTACAAGCAACCAAATAATCCGTTTAGAATCCGACTGATAGCTCAATCGGAGTGAAAAGCCTTCATGTAAACACAAAAATGATCCGACTGAGCTGGATCCGAATGAAATTTCCATCCGATTGGTGTGGTGTAGACCTAAAATAATTAGATTAAAATAAAAATATTAGCCATGTAAACATTTGAATCCGACTACTTTCTCAACCGTATTCTAAAATACCTTGCACTCATGCACAGAGATGTGGTGTATATGTATGTTTATACATGATACTCTTTGCAGGAACCTACAAAGCATTGACAAAACGCATTATTAAGGGTATGCTCGCACTGAATATTCTGCAGGGCACATATGTTCTTTTATGACATCACATAAAGCAAAAAAGAACGTTGTGTCATTTTAATAGGGACTTTAAGAAGCAGGTGAGGTTACGGCGTTCTGTGTTCCATTGCGTGTACGCGACTTCACTTCCTGTCATCAAAACTATAATTTCTAAAGCATTTCTTCTTTGCCATAGTGACAGTCAATCGTACGTGATGGATTAGGGAAAGTAAACATTAGAATATGTTTTACAAGAGATGATGCAAAGTGAACACAGTAAATAGCCTAAACATCCTCCTCAAAACGTATGTTAAATTACACACGGTAATAGGCTTTGAATAAAAAACCTCAGAAATATCGGTACACCATTAATAATAATATCTAGGTTTTAGACGTAGGCTATTTATATTGTACAAGAGTAGAACTCTTCTTCTGACAGTTATTTAACACTGCAAGCATCCCTTCTCTTGCTGTTTTAAATAGCTACCTTTTTTTTTTTTTATGATTAAATGCTCCGTTCCGCCGTCATTATTGCTTAGTGATTTTTGCGTAGCGTCCCGTCCGCAGATGTTGCTTAAAGTCCCTATTATTTTGTTTCCATTCCACATCTGTAAACTCCTTTAAGGACAACTCTCACCCACCTGTCTTTATTTCATACTCGCATCCAGAGATGCCTACGTTTATATTGGAGGAATGGGCATGAGGCAAATACCCAGTCAGACAGGGTATTAGATGCTGCTTCTTGCAGCGTTGTTTGCCGAGTAGGGTGAGTAACATAAGAAAGCTTTTCTGGCATATTTTTTCAGATATCTCAACAAAGCAAAAACACCAATTATGGACTTTGGTGCCATTCTTACTTTCCCAGCCTTTCTCCTCTTCTTCAGAACGCAACAATTGACGCTCTTCGCAAGTTTTGTTTGGATGCACACGTAAATTAATATTTGTGTCAGATTGCAATGTTTAGAGGACATATCAACAGTACATTCGGAATCTGCAATTTATTCAGATTGACGAAATTTAGTGCATGTAAACATAGCCAATATGTCACAGTTTATATTCTCTTGAAAACTGAAACAACCTGAGTTTGAAAAAAGTTGAGACAGTTTGAAAAAAAAGTTTTCCTCTTGTACAGAGCCATCTTTCTATTTTGGAGAGACTGAGTACACGGTGGATGAGAGTGATGGTTACGTAGAGGTTAAAGTCTGGAGGACTGGCACTGACCTTTCAAAGACAGCTACAATCACAGTCCGTTCCAGGAAGAGTGAACCTTTGTCAGCAGACGGTAAAAAAAAAGAGTCCAAAACAGAATAATTTAAGCAAAATATCATCAGTATTTTTTATGTTTATGGCTTCCCCCATCCTCTCTCTCCTACTCTACCTCTTGTTCTTCTTTGCTTCTTTTCCAGCGGGCCTAGATTATGTGGGAATCAGCCGTAACTTGGATTTTGCTCCAGGTGTGACAATGCAGAATTTCCGTGTGACTATCCTGGATGACTTGGGCCAGCCAGAGCTGGAGGGACCAGAGACCTTTGAGCTGGTGCTCCGTATGCCGATGAACGCAGTTCTTGGGGAGCCTAGCAAGACAGTCATCACTATAAATGACACAGTCACAGATTGTGAGTAATGGATTAAAAATTGTTCTAAAACTTTGGAAAACAATTTCAGTTCATATTTAAAGATCTCATAAGTTTAACCTGAGTAGAGAGTGATAACAGAGGAGATTAAACAGCAGATCATTTGAGTATTAGTGCCAATGATAAATTTCATTCGCAGTTTCAAATGAATGGTACAATTATCTGTTTTGTGCTTGCAGTGCCTAAAGTACAGTTTAGGGAGGCGGAGTACAAGGTGGATGAGGCTGATGGAAAGGTGAGGGCGATGGTGTACCGTAGTGGTGACATCAGTCAGAGGTCCACGGCCCGCTGTTACACTCGCCAGGGATCTGCCCAAGTCATGATGGATTATAATGAGCGACCCAATACTGATGCTTCAATCATTGTGTTCCTACCAGGTCTGTTTGTTGTTTTTTAAACACCTAACTCAAAACCCTATTAAATCAATCTAATTGTTGGTGAATTCTATCCTCCAAAGTACTGTAAATGTTACCTATCATGAATTTTTTTTTTTTTTTGCAGCCTTGAGTAAACAAGTGCACCGGGTTGGGGAGTAACGGAATGCATGTAACAGGATTACATATATAAAATACAAATTATTAGTAACTATATTCCACTACAGTCACAATTTAAATAGTTGGTAATCAGAATACAGTTAAATTCAAAAAGTATTTTGATTACTGAAGAGATTACTCTGCATTTCATTGTATTTGTTTCATTTAATATTTCGTTGTAAAATATTTATCCATATAAATGATGCAATCCAAAGAGCGTTTGAACAGCGGTGCTTCATACAAGCAGAAAGAGACATTTGATGTAAGTTTGGAGTAGCAGAAATAGAAATAAAAATAAAATGTGTAAATTGTCATGTGAACATTTAGCTTTATGTTAAGCTAAAATGCTTTTTTCTAGTCCTTTTACATGCACCAGTTACCAGGCATGATAATTTATTTTATTTATTTTTATCAAGAAAATCCATTTTAGATGTAGTCTAGTAAGACCTTTCTTGATGAACATTTTTGTATTGTTTTTCTGTAAAAATATCTAAAACAAAATCCTTAAAACAAGATCAATTTGCTTAATCTTGTTTTAGAAACAACACTGCATAAGATATTTAGGCTTTTTTTCAGATAATTTATTATTAACTTGTGTTTTGTCTTACTGTACTGGCATTTTTTTTTTTTTTTTAAATGTACCAGTGCTGAAGTAATCCAAAGTATTTAAATTACGTTACTGACCTTGAGTAATCTAACGGAATACGTTACAAATGACATTTTACATAATGTATTCTGTAGTGGAATACATTTTAAAAGTAACCCTCCCAACTCTGCAAGCAAACATAACCAAACCACATTGGCAACCATTATGGCAAGGGTCAGTTATACTATGAAGGCAGATTTTTCCTGAAAGGTTTAAATGTGTTCTTAAGACAAAGGTATTTGTCATGAAGTCAGACTTGGGGGTAGTGGAGCAAGTTGTCATAAAAGGTCAATGTGTATTCAATGTATCCATGTTTATATGCACAACGCAATCTTTTTCTTGGGAAATAATACTAAAAAAAATGTGTTACTGTTTTGTAGCCAAGACCTTAAGGTATGTGGCTATGCAGAAATTGAATTTAAAAACTAAACCTACCCTGAGAAATATTGACTGGATTAAAAAGTGTGACATCGGTCTCCACTATCTGTATGTTTACAGGTGAGATTGAGAAGCCATGTGAAGTGACTTTAGTTGATGACTCAGTTCATGAAGAGGATGAGGAATTCCGGTTGGTTTTGGGCACCCCCAAGAGCAAATCACCATATGGAGCTTCAGTGGGAGAACAGAAAGAGGCTTTGGTCACTGTTACCGACCATAAGGACAGTGAGTATTCTTTTTATTTATAGACCTCATTGACAAGCATCAGTATAAAACCCTAGCTGGGTTTCCTTTACTTGGACCAGTACTTTGATATTAATGTGTACTTGTGCTCTGTGATTAAATTTTTCTCAGAATCAGTCATCAGGTTTGCTGAGATTAAATACAGCATTAGAGAGCCACAAGTTCCTGGAGAGATTGCAGTAGTGAAGATCCCGGTCCTACGTCAGGGTGATACCTCCAAGGTCTCTGTGGTGAGAATTCACACCAAGGATGGCTCTGCAACATCAGGAGAGGACTACAATCCCCTTTCTCAAGGTCAGCAGAAGTGTGAACACATGAAGGCTACAAACAACAAATCTCATTACATGCCATACCAATAGCAGAAATTATTCTAAAACATGTAACAATACTACAGATTGTGTCATTTTTTATAAGCAGAACAGATGGATTACTCCTCTCTGTACTTCTTTGTTTGTATGTCCTTATAGATGTGGAGTTCAAAGAGGGTGAGACAGAGCATGTAGTGGAGATCCAAGTTCTGTATGATGGACAAAGAGAGATCCGTGAGGCTTTCACCGTTCACATGAAGCCTGACGAGTATATGGTGGCTGAGACACAGGTCAGATACCATCATCTCTATAAATAACCCCAGAGACGCCACATCTCACAGTCACACAGACGCACACTAACGTGCCTCTCTTGCTAAAATAGCTAAGCGGCAGCTGCCTCTGTCAGCAAGGGGCAATTACAATATTCAGTCTCTTTCAGAGGAGTATGTGTGATGCAGATGGGTCTCAGTGGACACACTGGCCTATAAAGATAGTTACCCATTGAACATAAACTCAGCAAAAAAGAAACGTCCTCTCACTTTCAACTGCTTTTATTTTCAACAAAATTAACGTGTAAATATTTGCATGAACATAAAAAGATTCAACAACTAAGACATAAACTGAACAAGTTTCACAGACATGTGACTAACAGAAGGGGCACCAGCTGCATTAAGTATTGCAGTGCATTTCCTCCTCATGGACTGCACCAGATTTGCCAGTTCTTGCTGTGAGATGTTACCCCTCTCTTCCACCAAGGAACTTGCAAGTTCCTGGACATTTCTGGGGCGAATGGCTCTAGCCTTCTCCCTCCAATCCAACAGGTCCCAGACGTGCTCAATGGGATTGAGATCCGGGCTCTTTGCTGGCCATGGCAGAACACTGACATTCCTGTCTTGCAGGAAATCACACACAGAACGAGCAGTATGGCTGGTGGCATTGTCATGCTGGAGGGATGAGTCTGCAGGAAGGGTACCACATGAGGGAGGAGGATGTTTTCCCTGTAACGCCCAGCATTGAGATTGCCAGCAATGACAACAAGCTCAGTCCAATGATGCCGTGACACACTGCCCCAGACCATGACAGACCCTCCACCTCCAAATCGATCCCGCTCCAGAGTACAGGCCTCGGTGTAACACTCATTCCTTCGACAATAAACGCGAGTTCGACCATCACCCCTGGTAAGACAAAACCGCGACTCGTCAGTGAAGAGCATTTTTTGCCAGTCCTGTCTTGTCCAGCAAAGGTGGGTTTGTGCCCATAGGTGACCTTGTTGCCGGTGATGTCTGGTAAGGACCTGCCTTACAACAGGCCTACAAGCCCTCAGTCCAGCCTCTCTCAGCCCATTGCGGACAGTCTGAGCACTGATGGAGGGATTGTGCATTCCTGGTGTAACTCGGGCAGTTGTTGCTGCCATCCTGTACCTGTCCCGCAGGTGTGATATTCGGATGTACTGATCCTGTGCAGGTGTTGTTACACGTGGTCTGCCACTGCGAGGATGACTGTCCTTCCTGTTATAGTCCCTCTCATAGTACGGAAATTGCAATTTATTGCCCTGGCAACATCTGCAGTCCTCATGCCTCCATGCACATGCCTAAGGCACGTTCACGCAGATGAGGTGTTTTTCAGAGTCAGTAGAAAGGTCTCTTTAGTGCCCTAAGTTTTTGTAACTGTGACCTTAATTGCCTACCATCTGTAAGCTGTTAGTGTCTTAACGAACGTTCCACAGGTGCATGTTCATTAATTGTTTATGGTTCATTGAACAAGCATGGAAAACATTGTTTAAACCCTTTACGATAAAGAATAAAGTTATTTGGATTTTTACAAAATTATCTTTGAAATACAGTGTCCCGAAAAAGGGACGTTTCTTTTTTTGCTGTGTTTATATACAGCTATGTTTTAAATTTGTTTGTATGGATCTCTAATATTTAGACAGGTAGTATATTGAAATTAAAGGCCCTGAATAAGCAATATCAACATTTTGTTTTAAATGTCTAGAGTGTTTATGTACAACTTGGAAAAAGTAAGTGTTTTTACTGCCTCTTATGTTATCGTAGGATTGCCTAAAATGAGATTGATGGTCTAAATGGTTGCCTTTTCCTCTCCTACTTTCTTCAGATGAGCAAGGCTATTGTGTACATCGAAGAGATGAATAGTGTGGCTGATGTTACCTTCCCAGCTGTGCCTCAGGTGGTGTCATTGCTGTTGTATGATGATACGATTCGGGCTAAGGACAATCCCCACCCTCCAACAGGCTATCCTGTAGTTTGTGTGACAGTAAGTGACACCAACTATGCAGCCCATTTAATTAATCTTTTCATTTGATCTCAGCACATACAGTTAAAGACAACCAGTAGGATTGTCAGGAGACAACAGAATGTCTCCTGACTAGTAATTAAAAGTTTTTAGATTGTTTTTTTTAGTCCCTCATTCTTCCAAAGCACACCAACATTTCTGATTGCCTCCTTGTGTCTATGTTCCATCAGGCCTGCAATCCCAAATACTTCGACTTTGACAAGACTGGTTCCATTTGCTCAGTGGAGAACATCAATGATACAATGACTCAGTACCGCTGGTTGGTTAGTGCCCCCAGCGGGTCGGATGGAGTTACCAGCCCCATGCGTGAAGTGGACACCAACACCTTCTTCACAAACACAAAGTCCATCACACTAGATTCCATCTATTTTCAGGCTGGCTCCAGAGTGCAATGTGCCGCCCGAGCCTTCAACGCCAATGGAGACGCTGGGCTGGAGCTCAGCTCGCCCATTGTGGTCATCAGCAGAGACGAGGGTGAGGCTGATGTCACCACCACAGTTTGGCTTACTGCTCAATGCAACAGAATAATGAATACAAAATTAAAACTTCTTCGGTAGTGTCTTGGAAAATAATTTAAAAGGACATTTGTTTTGATTTTTGTTTGATGATAAAATTTGTAAAAAAATAAATTAAAAAAGATTACAGTTAAAGAGATAAATCACCCAAAAATGAAAATTCTCTCATCATTTACTCACCCTCATGCCATCTCAGAGGTGTATGACTTTATTTCTTCTGCTGAATACAAATGAAGATTTTTAGAAGAATATCGCAGCTCTGTTCATGCAAGTGAATGGTGACCAAAACTTTGAAGCTCAAAAAAGCACATAAAGGCAGCATAAAAGAAATCCATACAACTCCAGTGGTTAAATCCATGTCTTCTGAATCGATATGATAGGTGTGGGTGAGAAAAAGATCAATATTTAAGTCATTTTTTGCTATAAATTCTTCTACCTGCTAAGTAGGTGGCGATATGCACAAAGAATGTGAATCCACAAAAACAAAAGAAGAATGTGAAAGTGAAAGTGGGTATTTATAGTAAAAAAAAGGACTTAAATATTGATCTGTTTCATATATATTGCTTCAGAAGGCATGGATTAAACCACCGGAGTTATATGCATCACTTCTATACTGCCTTTATATGCTTTTTGGACCTTCAAAGTTCTGGCCACCATTCACTTGCATTGTATGAACCTACAGAGCTGAAATATATATATATATATATTATATTATATTATTTTGTGTTTAGCAGAAGAATGAAAGTCATACACATCTGGGATGGCATGAAGGTGAGTAAATGAGAGCATTTTCATTTTTGGTTGAACTATCTGTTTAAGTTAAAAATTAAAAAATTTAAGAAAACCCATACAGGTCTTCCATTAGGCAACACAAGTCACAGCTTACATAGAACAAACACTAATACTTGCGAATTTGATTAGACTTTTTGTCTACTACCTGCAGGTCTTTGTCAGCCTCGTATACCTGGTACGGTGGGTGCTGAACCATTCTCTGCTAAAATTCGTTACACTGGCCCGGATGACCCCGACTATCCTAATGTGATCAAACTCACTGTCACTATGCCCCACATGGATGGTGAGTGACCACTTCCACATCAGTCAATGCAACATTAATTAAGTAAATGTCAAAAATGGCCCGCATATTTTGAGCAATGAACCCTAAATCACATTAATATTTATTTTTTTCCCCCAGGTATGCTGCCTGTTATCTCCACACGTCCCCTCTCTAACTTTGAACTGACACTGAGTCCGGATGGCACACGAGTAGGGAACCACCGCTGCTCTAACCTCCTGGATTTTAATGAAATTCAAACAGCACATGGCTTCATCACTGATGCCACAAAGAACCCAGAAATTATTGGTGAGACTTCACCGTACCAGTACAATGTGGCCATGCGTAGCGCCAATTCCCTTAGATTTTACCGCAACCTCAACCTGGAGGCATGTCTGTGGGAGTTCAGTAGCTACTATGACATGTCAGAACTGCTGAATGACTGTGGGGGATCTATCGGCACAGATGGACAGGTAAGGAGCTGATGAATTACAGTTTGTTAGAAATTAAGTGATATTATTAAGAAAAGCCTCTTAATAAACATCTTAATATAAAGATTAAATATCCTAATCCTATGAAATGTGTTTGAGGGAATTTAAAAACATATGCATCTTTAACTCCTTAAAACACCACTTCCTTACCTTTAAAACTGAGAATTATTTATTTATTTTTTTTCACCTGTACCTGTGTCTGTAGGTGCTGAATCTTGTTCAGTCCTATGTAACCCTGCGCGTCCCTCTGTTTGTGTCTTACGTCTTCCACTCTCCTGTTGCTGTTGGCGGCTGGCAACATTTTGACCTGCGGTCTGAGCTACGGCTTACCTTTGTGTATGACACTGCCATATTATGGCAAGATGGTATTGGAAGCCCACCGGAAGCTGAGCTGCAAGGTAGTATATAAAAAAAATCTGCAAGTATTAGAAACCCTGCTGTAACAACTAGTACAGTAATGCATCAGAAAAGTACTTGTGAATTCAAGTATTTTATACATACAGATTAGTGTACAGACAGCTCCACCACAACTTTTATAAAATTTCCTATAAGCATAAACCTGCAACCGTAAGCACAATCTGCTGGGACATCTCTGATGTTGTTGTTATTTGTGCACTCATCTTTTATAGGTGCCATGTATCCCACCAGCATGAGGATCAATGAAGAAGGCCGTCTTGTTGTGAACTTCAAGACAGAGGCTCGATTCAGGGGACAGTTTGTTATGTCTCACCCAGGTAAAAAACAGTGCCAACCCGCATCTGATGCTATTCTTCTCACCACAATTGTACAGAGCAATTATCTGAGTTACCATAGACTTTGTCAGTTCGAACCAGTCTGGCCATTCTCTGTTAACTTCTCTCATCAACAAGGCATTTCTGTCCACAGAACTGCCAGTCACTGGATGTTTTTTGTTTCCGGTAAATTCTAGAGACTGTTGTGCATGAAATTCCCAGGAGATCAGCAGTTACAGAAATATTCAAACCAGCCCATCTTCTTCTACTTTCTACCACTTTCTGCTACTTATATCAACAACAGAAAACAGCACATTTAGAATAGTAAAATATTTAGGAGAGCATTGTTTAGAACCATACTGACCTTATTGTAATGCAATATATAGCACTTGAATATATATAGTTTACACAGAGAAATTAAACTAGACATGGATTAAAGAGAAAATGTTTAATAACAGTTCATGTCTTCAAAGGTTACATCACATGGTTACAATTTAGATTAAATACTTACATATTGGATATATGAAACATATAGATGAAACCAGTATGCATACTACCTGAGCGAAGAAGACAGAAAGAGTGAGAAAGGGTGGATAGAGATACCATTGAAAGCTGGAGTCTGGCCTGATGGCTGGTAACCCAGCTGCCCAAGAGCAGAGAGAAGAGAGATGAGCGAGCCAGAGAAAAAGAGGAAGAGCACAAGTTACAAACCTTTTTTTTATCCTTTCCTTGACCATGTGACCAGATCCAGATCAGATACATTTGAATGAACCAATTAGCAGACCACAGAGTAAACACACAGTTTTTATGTGTTTTGGCTTTCAGGAACCACTTTGTCCTCTATTATAATCTCAGCTGACCACTCTGACCTCACGTTCACTCTTTCCCTGGTCAGAACCGAACCAACTTACAACCAGCCCATGCAACAATGGAGCTTCATTTCTGACTTTGCTGTAAGTGTATTTCCAACATTCAGAAATTGTCAGTCATAATGGTTATATATAAAAACGTATACAAAATGTTTTATAATTAGATTAGATTTTATGAATATAAAAAACAAGAAGATAAACCAAGTGTGTGTGTTTTTGTGTGGGCATTAGGTGAGGGACTACTCTGGCACCTACACTGTAAAGCTGATTCCATGCATTGCTTCACCTAATGGAGAATTCAGCATTCCCCCGGTGTGTCATCCGAGAGAACCCCTCACCTTTGACATGGACATTCGCTTCCAGCAGGTTCGTTACAGGCCCCTCATCGGCCGCTTCACGGGAAACTGCAGATTACATATTTATTACTGATTCAAGTAGCAAAACGTACTGATAAAATATTAAGATATCAATGTAATATAGCATTACAATGTAATCATCTGAAATTGTGCTGTTTCTCAGGTGAGTGACCCTGTAGCAGCAGAGTTTAGTTTGAACACTCAGATGGTCCTGCTTTCAAAGAAGGAGCTGTGGCTTTCTGATGGCTCCATGGGCTTTGGAGAGGGCACTGACACCGCATTTGCTGAGGGTAATAATACTAGACATTCATGTCCAAATAATATGAATAGATATAAATGATGTATTTTACTATTATTATTTAATACTTATATATGAGCACTAAATACTACAATTCATTTATATTCACCTACAGAATATTATATGCTTATATGCTTTAAGGGTCACTATTAATTCATGAAGATTACTAGATTGTAGGGATGGGCACGAGTACTGGAGTATTTGGAAGTGACAGCAATGATTGATCATGAAAATGATTGATAATGATCATGCATGACGTGACTTTTCACTAAATTCCAAAGTCAGTGACAGCTACACACAAATGTGTCACAGGGAGGCCTTATTTTTAATTTTGAGATTGATTATGTCATGATTTTCGGTGGTACCTTGCGGTCTGAATCATCACAGCAACACGCTCCAACACAGTGCACACTGACTTTCAGTCCGGGGCAGAGACAGCGCTCAACACTCTGGTCAAAACAACCGTGATTTGCAAATACATGTTTCAGCCAGACATCGCTAAAACAGTGGTGCTCACTAATTAAGATAATGACGGTAACCTTAAGGAAGAGCAGAGAGATACGCTTTCTGAGCATTCTTTTATTGAGTTTTTACATAAATGACGAGTACTTGAGTAATCACATTACTTGAGTCCTCGAGAAGACAAAATGACCAAAATGCCCATCCCTACTAGATTGAGCTGGTAACTGAAAGCTGATCCCTTTTGGTTCCACTCTAGGTTCTAAAATCTATGGGCGTGTGATGGTGGACCCAGTGCAGAACCTGGGGGACTCTTTCTCTTGCAGTATAGAGAAGGTGTTCCTCTGTACAGGCACTGATGGCTATGTACCAAAGTACAATCCAACCAATAAAGAGTATGGATGTCTGGCAGATGCTTCATCACTGCTTTACAGGCTCAAGATCTTGGTATGTGATTTGTTTTAACCTCATGTTTGACAACTCAGAATACAATTTTTTAAAGTATTATAACAAATCTAACAAGTTAGTAGGTAGGGTCATAAGAGGACTAGATCTGCTTATGCTGCTGTTGCTGTACAGCATGAACGAAGAACTAACAATACACAGACGTGCTATGTCAAACACATAGGACATGATTCTGCACAATCAGACATACATAACTCATGCTGTAACAAGCATGTATGACATGGTGCTGCACAAATAGACAAACATACAATCCCCATGAAGCGGACTTATACCTGTGGTGCTGGGGGGAGGAGGGTTTTAGTGAGAAAACTCTCGTAGTGTGCTGAAATAAATCTGGCTTAACTGCAAACAACTAAAGCAATTTGCATGCTAGACAAGAGGGTGTACGCTAATTGATTGGTTTACAGATTACACGTCAAAGGACTAATCAACACGCACCATGTAAGCCAAGTTGCTTACAAATTACTAAAGCAATCTGCATGTTAGACAAAGAGGGTGTACGCTAATTGATTGGTTTACTGATTACATGTCAAAGGACCAATTAACCCGCACCATGTAAGCCGAGTGGCTTACAAATTACATGTCCAAAGGACCTAAAAGCTTGCGCCATGTAGAGTATCATGACTAAACTTCATTTAAAGTTATTTACATACACACGTCATTCTTTCAACTTTAGGACAAAGCCCAGCCAGAAACCCAGGCCACCTCCTTTGGAAATGTACAGTTTGATGCCACCCTGGCTTTGGACACACCAGGAGCCCTGCCTTTAGTCCGACAACCTGGATCAGATGGCTTCACCCTGTCATCATCTCCTCTTTTTCAGGTCAGAGATTCGCCAGTCTTTTAAAAATCATTGTGAAGCCCATAGTGAAACATGGTTTTCCAGAATCTTCAACCTTGTTATCTCTCTGATTCTTTAGGTTGCTGCTGGCCGTGAATGGTTCATCCACACCATCTACACCGTCCGCTCTAGAGAGAATGCCAATCGTGGTAAAAGAAGCCTTGAGTACCACCATGGCTTGTCCTCCATCCTATCTGACCCCGGCACACGTAGTCGACGTGCAGTGCCTGACTCAGAGGCTTTGGACATTAGTGCCGAGAACAACCGAGGCACCAACATCCAGCATATTGCCCTGGACCGCTCTAACCGACTCCAGGTGAGCCAGCCATGGGGTCGCGAAACCTACCAAGAGCACCCTCTGGTGGAGGGGAGCCTGGTTAAGGGGCCTAGTTCAGTTTACCCTCTTCCCGCTGGCATGTCCACATTGCTGGGGGTGGCTGGGCTTATCCTGCTGGTATGTCTGGTGGTTGTGCTGGTGATTCTCTTACTGCAGCGCAAGAGGAAAGAGAAAAAGTATCCACCTTATTCCGCTTCCTCCTGCACAGCATACAGCAGGGAGGCCACGGGCATGAGGCACAACAGGGACAGCTCTGAGGTTTAAACAGCCCCTCTTTCCGAAAACCTTCCCTGTTCATTAAGACATTCATGCCTAAACTAACTTTCACCATGGTGCTTTCCTCCCAAGAAGCAAAGCAGCTGAGGTTGTGACAGATTGATTCAATGAGAGACAACCATGCTGGGATTTGAAGCCTTAGTTAAAATGACACCATCCAATGTGTGGCTCTCATGTAGGGTTCCACAGCTTCTGCCAAGTTATAATTAACATCTTAATTGTGAACTGCTAGATTGTTCATCCAGTCAGAAATAAACACATCTTGACTCCAAGACAAGTAGAAGCTCTCATATAACCTGGCCAAACCAAGGGAGGTTGCTTGTTGCATATTCCCAAAGATTAAGTTTGAGCTTTGCAGTACTAATGTTACAGCATGCTCCCAATGGCTCCCACAGTAAACATGCTCAGACAAACAGAGTAAATCTGTGCTTTGCTGTTAACTCTTGCTCAGCTTGTGGCAAACTCAGATTATATGAAAATATAACATTAGCACAACTTGTCTGCATTATACATAATTCAACCCAACAAATTTATAAAATGTTTAAGTAAAAACTAAATGTTACATAGTAAACAAGAATGGCATGAATGACCCGAATTGGCCATCAGAAGCCTAAACCGGAAGTCTTAGGCAAATAGATCTTTGTCAGGATTATTGAGTATAGTTTTTTGTTTGTCTGTTTTATTTTCATTCAATGCATAAACTTCTTTATCTGAGTGTGTGCAAGCGTTTCAGTAAACAAATGGATGCAGGAACTGGCTTCTTCAAACATTTATGTAATAAATGTATCTATTTTTATATGTTCCATGACATGAACTGCTATTTAAGAGCAAAGATCAGTGTTCCCCGATGACTGATGTGTCGTTATGCAAAGCGAGTTAAATGATGTTTAATATAATTAATTCATAACTATTCAGAATGTACTTATTTTTATAAACATTTCAGGACGTTAAAATGTGGTTCAGAATCACATATAATTGTGTGTACATAGCTGCCTACTCTACTGTCAACAAAAGGTATCAGTACACCCTGATAAAACTTGAAAAGTTGTGAACCACACATATCAAGCATTGTTACATAGTAAATGTTTCTTTCATGTTAAATAATTCAGTACAGATTTACAAAATTAAGCAAAGGATGTTGAATGTGCTAATTATACTTTGACTAACGTGGTTTAATTTTTTGGCTTATTACCTGGCGATACCTTTTTTCAGTTTATTGTTTAATGTCAGTCATTGTTTATTGTACAACTGTTAGTTCCGGTCATCTAATTTGATTGAACAAATGGTGTTCCAAGTGTGCTTATTTTTAGTTTAACAGCATTGGGACGCTTCACTGTGTCAATCAGGTTGACTGAGTTCACAGTGTTCCACACAGGCTGCCAGACTGTGCATTGCTCTGCTTTGGCTACTTTTGGAACCATTTTCATTACAAGAGCAAACATTTAAATATAACTGTCCATCATGTGTCAAAAATGCAAGTTAACTGATATTAACTTTTTGTTTATACTGTTTTATAAAAGCAATAATCACACTCATCAACTCTTGCTTGTGTGATATTGCTAAAACATATTACAATTTAATTGCCAGACCAACATCGTCCAAACACAGTCAGATAACAATCATAAAACATACTCTTGTACATAAAATGTACAATGATCCTACAGCCAAGAGACTGGAAATAATATATTACAGTTTTTTTTTTTTTTAATGAAAAGATTCTGTTACTTGTTTATTATAAAGTGCCTCTGAGGTGTTTAAAAGATAAAATGCATACATCTATAACCTGTGATGAAATTTTAGTTGAATTTCTGCCACTAACCTTTCTGTGACATGATTAGCTGCTCCATCTAGTGTGCTTCACATGCAACACGTTCCAAACTGCATTAGGAAAGAAGCTGATTCCAATCGAGGCTCACCTACAGGGACAGAAAGATTTTTAAAGGGCTGTTTACAAATACAGCGACTTCAAGGTCAATCATTTTCAATGAAAGTTGTCAAAATGAGCGACCAAGATTGATGGTGTTGTGACCAAGTTGAGCAAAATTTTGCTTTATGCAACTGAGCAGTGATATGCAGCAACTCCCAATGGGAGTGCAGACAGTGATTTACCACCTGATATGGTTGTATACTGCAGTCAAGTAGTAACGCCTACCGGCGACCAACAGACTTGGTGACCTCTAGCGACCTAATCTTTGTGTGTGAACACCCTTTGATAGGATAGCTGCTGAACACTACCAAAATGAAAACCGTTGACCTTCCAATCATCAGAACTGAAATAAAGCGATACTTTTGTCAAGAAAAGCTGTGAGCTTCAATAATCGTATATGCCAGAGCTTCCATTCAGAAACAGGTAGGGTGAAGATTAGACTACCCTGACTATCTACAGCATTGGTTTATTTTAAAGATATCACAAGGAAGTCATGAGAGGACACCATTTGTGTTGCAATATTAACCATTAACTTCTTATTCTGGTAATAAAAAACTTCAGCTCTGAAAAACTCTACAAAGACATCACAATTAAAAAAAAAAAAAAAAAAAAAAAAAAAAATCCATTTCTTTTCTTTTTTTATTGAGTTTATTTTAAAATGTACACTTATTTTGGATTCATTAAAAAAAGATATAAAGCATCAGGGTCTGGGGGCTCGTAAAAGAAAAAGAAAAAATGAGTAGGAGGGAAACAATAGAGGCACAGCTTTGAATCAAGAGGACATGCTTGAAAAGTCTGTATAGATATATACAGCTAAAGCCACCAAAGGTGTCGTGACACATTAACTGTGTCTTATTGGCTTAAGAATGGTAGTTAGTAGAGCTATTTTTTACATACAGAGTAATCTGATGTGTTCTGACATGAGCTAAAAATGACTGAACAGATCATATTTACAACATTCAAAACAAGTTGCAATGGTAAGGCAATTAGTCTCAAAGAGCTGTGGAACTCCATCTGCAATAAATTATCAAAGTGGCAATAAAATGGACTGATGCACCAGTCACACAGAGAATTCAGAATCAAAATAAAATTCCCTAAACTACTTTACCGGCTATTCCCACCTCTGTGAAGGCATCTTATAAAGCCTATAAAGTCTTGCATCGTAAGCATTTTCAAAAGGTTTCTATGAGAACATGTGAACTGCAACACTAAAGATATTATCCATAGCTGCAAAATAAAATAAAGGAATTTGTGTTAAACTTTTCAGTGAGTACCTGACCGCTTTTGTAAATGGATACCTTGCATTGAAGAAAAAAAAAAAACAACTAAAAAACACACACACAACAAAAATCCAGAGAAATTATCTTCTCTTTTAAATCTAATCACAGTTCCTGATTCCAACATTAACATTTCATAGTTTCTGATACCATCTTAGACTGTGTAGACTTCTATCCTGCAGAATCCACACCTTAGCCTTAACATACAAGATATCAGATACAAATAAAGGACACTTTTTCATGTACATAACACTTTATACAGTCTGTCTGCTGTCTTAAATGCAAATGAAATTTAAAACAAACACTTTCACCTAAGTAGAAGCTCTCTGAACTTGGCATGCCTTCTTAAAAATGCAGCAATCCTGCGTGAGATACCGCGCAATGTTCCAACGCCCATCTAATGTGTTTACATTAAAAAACAAAACAAAAAAACAGCGCAGACGAATGTAAAAACGTGTTTTGTGTGAACGGCCCCTAAGGCTCTTAAAAAGTATTCTAAGAAATTCACCATGGCGGTTTTGTGAACATCTTAAATAAAAAAAATAACCTTGAGGATCAGTCAAACAGCCAAATACAGACCTGATGCACCCCAAGTTCATGGAATATTGTGCTTTAACACCACAATGGAGGGAAAAGACATCCAAAGTCTGAGTGTGGGGGGGGTAGTGTGTATCCGTATTGTATGAATAATGCTGCTCTGTAAGCATATTTTTCATTTTCAAGGCTCGGCAAGTCCTTCAGCTCCTGTGCAGAGTACAGTCCATCCTACTGTCAGCTTATACATGAGGTTACCTCATATCAGCTCTCCCCTGCATGGGTGCTGTCATCTAGCAGGAAGCAGTGTAAACAAGCTGATCTGGGAGCTGTAACCTAGGCGCTGTCACACAGCTGTATCTAAAATCAAACCTGGAGGCACAAAAGAGGAGGCTGGAGGTTCCGACTGTGTGCAGTGTCCTCCACTCCTCAGCCTACCGCGAGTCCTGATCAAGCAGAGAGGAGGAAAGAGATGTGTGTCATTTGGCCCCTTTGGTTGTGGTGTCTGTCTCCGTCGACTGCCGTCCATCACTCCAGGCCTCACGTGTGCTCTTCAGAGCTTGCGTTCGATGCTGATCCACCACCACGTAGTCAACTCGCTCATCTGACGCTGAAACACCAGTCCCGTTACTCTTCTTCTGCAAGGTGGAGAAATGGGAGACAGCAGTTAAAAGAGAGAAAAATATTAGAAGTCTCACCCTCTATGTCTCATAACAACAGATTTATTTGGATAATTGACTAATCATCAATTAAGTCATTGTATAATTATCTCATGTTACGTCCCACAAGATCAAACAGGTATTCGACAACAAAAATTGGTTTCAGCCCTATCTCGTAGACTTTTGTTTTTGTACCTTCTTTGTTACACGGAGTTCTGAGTACAATACTTTTACAGGTAGTTAAAGGCAAGATTAAATCAGCCAAAATGTTTAACATTGTGCAACCCCTCGTCCTTCTGTGTGGACATTGTGTTTTGGCTTCACTATATGCAACGCATAATTTAAATTAATTTAAACCAACTGATCTCAGTTCAGACAACTCTGGGCTGTCAGTAAAGGGTTAAACTTTCGATGCACAGAGTGATGTGACAAAACAACATGGCACTGACCACAGCGGAGACTGTCTTTTGGAGAAGTGCCGACAAAACTACATCTAGTAAAAAACCTAATTAAGTTTTTACATTGAAACCTGTTTAAGTTTCATCCAATGTCATTTTAAAGATCCGAACGATTTATCACAAAACGGCATGCTGTTAAACACAATGACCAGTATAGTGGACAATAGTGCTAGTTTTTCATTAGAAATCCTGTATTTACTGTGCAGTTTCACACTGAGAAAAAAAACTGTTTCTTTCAGAGGCTTTATATGGAGTTAGGATGAAAATAAGGTACATTTTGAACTGTTCTGAGACCAGTGCAGACAGACAGCACACTGGAGTTAAGTACTTTGAATCAGAATTATTTATCCTAATTTCTTATCGGTAAAATGCTTCAACATTGGCTATCACTTGCTTGTTTGACAGTGCAAAGACAGAACATTGAGATTTTGTTGCCAAAGTAGAAAAAAACATTTTAACATAAAAGTCAAATCAAGTCAAATCATTTTTCTTTGTATAGTTTTTTATTTGTGCCTTTCGCAATACACATTGTTCCAAGGCAGCTTTACAGAAAATAAGCTGTAAAGTCTGTAATGTCTCAAAAGCATGAATAACCAACACTCCTGGAAACATAATAAACAATTTGATTAAAAACAAATCTGACTTTCTATTAACCTTGTTCCTGAACGTGGAAGTGTTCCACGATTTGTCTGTTTTCAATTTCCGATCTCCAGTGTTTTCACCCGTATCAGCATATATTCTTAGCAGGTAAAGTATTACATTTGCAGCAATTGAAAAGAAAAAACAAACAAACAAACAAACATGTGGCACTATAGTGCCGATACTTCACAGAGTCGAGATCACCTCACCTGCGTATGTAGATGATATGAAGCGATGGTCTGAGGTTAGTTACTTTTATATCATTAACTATATTATGTTGGGAGATGTGCAGAACTTTCTTTGGAGTCCTGAGCACATAAATTCCATGTGGGCTACTCATAGGCAGAGGAATAGTAAGGCAGAGGGATAGGGATAGTAACTGGATGTAAGAAGTAATGTTCCAATATCTCAAGAAACAGCTGACCAGGATTTTAAACAGCTGCCACTCACTAGTCTCTAGAGAGTTTGCAGAATATGATGGAATAAACAATGAACATCCACTGACAGTCTGTTCTTTGGGCTAATACACCTTGTTAATAAGAGACGCCACAGAATGACCCCATTCAATCAAGCTGGGAGAAATGCATGTTTCATTCCTGCTAGCTAACAGAAGGCTAGAGTAGACATATAATCATAAGGGCTGGGGGTAATAACATTGGTGTCGGTATGTATTATGGCCCCGTTGTTACGCCTGTCAGCTTTAGATAGAAAAAGTGTGTCCGACTAACAGTGATTAAAACCACACACAAGCAAGTCTCTCCATATCATTTTATTTTAGGGGTGCACCGATCGGGAAAGTTTATGCCAAAACGATCATGTTTTAACACTATGATCAGTCGATACCGATCCATTCATCGATATTTATTCCAAGAGTCCCTTGCCACACATTTTTTTTTTTTTTTAACAAGCATTAAAAGTATGTGTCTGATTTCTTGTTAAAATTAGTGCTGTCAGTCGATACATTTTTTTAAATTGCGATTAATCACATTTTTCATAGTTAATCGCGATTAATTGCATATTTTGAAAGTGTTGAAATTTTACTCTTAAATATACTTCTTTTCCTGTCAAAATGCATTTATTTCCTTTTTAGGAAAGAAAACAAAACAATATGTAACAATATAATGCTTCATTAACATTTTCCAAACAAAGCCTTTCACAGTATAAAGATAGAAATGCACTAAAATAGTACCAATTCAAGTACCATTAAACGTTTCCCAAAGTCTAAGTGGGAGTTTGACTAATTGAAAGAACTAGTCTCCCCATAGGTTGCATATTCATTGCAATGGGCATTAAATCTCTTGAAACTCTCATCCTCCACAACTGGTAACTATTTAACAGCATGGGGGTTTGGAATCTCACACACTGGAGATACTTTAAAAAAAATACAGAGATAAATCCAATACTAGCTCCAAACTGGATCATACTAAATCATCCTAAAGTTAGTATGATTTTTACATTAAGTACATTATTATAATTTGTTTACCCTCTTTTCTGTTTTTTTTTTTTTTTTTTTTTTTTAAATAAAGTTAAAAGGGTTAGGGGGTTACACAAATCACTAATAATTGAGCATTTTCAAGAAGAGGTCTCAGTTTTGTTATTGAAGGTTAGTAGCAATAATAAATTATTACAGTTATTGTGAGGGACACACGTCTCTGTTGAGCTTTGTTTACAGCTTCTTTTACCTCTCCGTATCTAACGGTACAATGATATGGTAGAGTTACTGCAATTACTCTTGAAAATGGACACATTACAATTCATACACATTAAATATTAATTTTTATAAACCTGCATAAACATCTGAAACAGCATGTCCTATCTGAATTTGTGAAGTCGCGAAAGCTTTTTGAGAATTTTCCTGCCACAGCATATGAGAGGAAAGAGGTTTTATTTGTTTCTTCAAAATCAATATTTTTTTTTGGCATTCTGCATTACAAGTCAGATAAAATAAATGGAATAAATTCTGAGTAAAGGTGTAGCCAGCAGTTGTAAACATACATTTATTCCTACCTTCCGAGGAGGAGTCGATGATTTCCCAGGGTCCAAATCTAGATCCAGATACTCCACCTGCTTGTCTCCTTTGGGCTTCACCATGGGACTGCCACCTCCATCAGCATTCATTGGTGCACCTAGCTTCATGTTCTGAGACACCAGCAAAAAAACAAAACAAATGTTAATCAAAAAGACACGATGATGTGAATAAATAAGTTAAAGGTCAACAGCATAATGTGAATGGCTAGGTTAAAAGTCAACAATGCAGTCAGAATTAGTCATTGAAAGGTTTATTCTATTGGTATATTACTCTATGACACTGCTACTAGGTGATGTCAGTGAACAGTTCAAAATGGTTTCAATCATCTAGTCTATCTATTTATCTTATCAGTGACGTGGTTACCCAACACTCATTCTGATGATTACATCTGTATTGAGTTTTGTCCACATTAGCATGGCACCAGAATATACAGAGAGAAACAGGCCTAGGCTCTCAGAAAGTTTTCAAAATTGTGAATCATAGAACATTCTAATTAAAAAATGCTCTATTATCCCTGTAGGATTTTTGTTCAAAAACTTGTCCAACCTTTTGAAAATCCAACCTCTAGAAGTGTAATTTGGAGAGTAGACCTACAAGATTGATTGTTTTGAACTGAATTTCCATGTCCATGAGTCATTAATACAGTATAATAAACACAAATGCTGTTTTTTTTCTGTGTACGTTTAATAATATATTAAGATTTATTTCACTCTGCATGACTTACTCAATACAAACCAAATCATCAAGTGACTGTTAGGTAGAAACAGCAGGACACTGCTATAATAATGCATATAAATTTTATATAAAAAAAAAAAATAAAAAAAAAAACAATACATACAATATCCGGTCTACCAATACAATTTATTCTGATTATTTGCTTTGAGCAAAGAAATCTGGACTGGGCATTTCTTGAAGAGTCATCTACACACAAATACCTCATAAAACTCGTAAATAAAATTTTAGTTGAAATGTTCCACTCATCCTGGAATGAACATGCTTTTATTCCAATCCATAGTCAAAAGTATTCTAATAAAGAGTATTTTTTCTTATGTCTAATGGTGTTTACTGGCTAATTTATCAAGCGTCCATACACAATCTAGGTTGTATGAAAACACATCCACACAGAGTGGAGTTCGGTCCACTTTAGCAACCCTGCTCACCTCCTCCAGATGGTCTAGACCTGACACATCTCTCTTTATAGGAGTAATAGGAACTGTACAGTAGAAGGACTCCTCTCTACAGAATGGAAGGACAAGAAGGATAGGAGGAGCAGAAAAATCAAAGAGGAAAAGGAAACAAAATGGCAAAGACTAGAAACGAAAAAGTGGAAAATACAAATGAAAACAGAAAGAGACAAAATAGTCAGAAAAAAAAGGATCCACAAAAGATAATGCAAGGAACAGCTGAGTGAAGAAAATGAGGAACAGAAACAGAAAACGAGACCCTTTATTCATGTAAATATTCTTTAATATTTAAAGTCGAAGGAAGTGTGCAAAGCAACAAAAGCCACACTGTGCAATGTTATCAGAACCAAAGCTATAAATCTCTGTTTGTTTAGATATGTAATATTCTTGGAACACCCTTTTTGACTGCTGGCATGACAACATGTTAGAAAACAAGCCATGCATTAAAACTTCATGAACATGGTGTGTTAATAGAGATAATAATCGCTTTAATAAAAACAAACATGAAACAAAAAAGATGAGAGGCCCTTCATCTTCAGGGGAAACCATGAATCCAGAGAAAAACATGGAACAAAGACACAGCGGAAAGAAATGGAAGAAAACCTGGATAAAACTGAAAAGTGAAAGAGGAAAATCAGCGAGGGGTCCTTCTATTTACTCTTCTGACTGGCCAGTAGTTTAAGATATCTGGGAAGTGCAAACTTGCATTTTCCTATCTAGTCTTGGTCACCACGATAAAAAAAATAATCTAAACTTAAAACGTACGAAATCTGAAAGTAAAAACACTTTGGTCCTCAATATACAATATATCTTGTAAAACTATTTAAAAGAGAATCGTAGAAAGTAAAAACTAAATGATATATAGACCATGAACTGAGTTTATGTTTGTTTGAAAATAATACCAGAGATCTCAGACCATATCTGAGAATGAGTATCAAGGAATACTAAGAATTCTCTGAAAATAACTTAAAAGGTCCACTATGGAGGATTTCTGGTTTAATTTTTCGTTAGAAATGATTACACCAGTACATAAAAAAATGGTGTAAAATTTTTTCCGTTCTCACCTTACCGAGTCACTACAGTAAGCCTACAATAATAATTTTACATTCAGAGCTGTTGGGTTCAAAACTCGTCCTCACACGTTTACAACATGTATGTAAACAGTTCCAACTACTATGGCGTGTGTTAAGCTACTTACTTGCTCAGTCCCCGATTACACCTGGTATTAAGATGCGCTTTGGGCAATCTGTTTGGAATAGGATGACACTAAAAAAAAGGTGTAAACGATGTCAAAACTTTTTGAGATTTGTCCCAATAAACAACATTCTGAGGTGGTTGAATGCAGTTGAAAATGCTCATCAGTTCGAATAGCAGCAAAGCCTCACCCACTCACTTGCCAATCGAACACTGCGCTAAAACAAGAGTTTTAACTTCAGCAGTTATGTGCAGTAGTGAAAAGTAAATAACTGTCCGATCAGAAAATATAAAAAGGTGCTCTCTTTTTTTTTTTTTTTTTGCACTTTATCTTCACCATGAGGTAAAACACTGACACAGTGATTGGTGTACAGTACATTGCAAAAGACTTAGGCACATAAGATGTCTTAAGATGGTTATTTATATCTTCAGCTTTAGTGTCAATAGGAAATATACATTTTAGATTTACAAACATTCCTTTTGCAAATAGAATAGAAGAACAGGGAGCCCTGCAACAGATGGCATGGCCCCCACAGTGCCCCCCACTGAACATCGAGTCAGTCTAAGATTACATGAAGAGACAGAAGCAATTGAGGTAGAAGCCTAAATAGATAAAAGAACTGTGGCGAATTCTCCAAGAAGCTTGTAACATCCTATCTGCCAACAACCAAGAAAAACTGTGTCTAGGTATACCTAGGAGAATTTGCGCTGTTTCGAAGGCAAAGGTGTCACACCAAATATTGATATAGCTTTTTTTTTTTATGTTTACTAGACTTAGTATAACGTTAACTGATAAATGAAAACTATTTATGCCATTATTTTTTTAAGAAATCCTCACTATGCAACATTTTTCACAAGTGCTTAAAACTTTTGCACAGTACTGTACGTCCTCATGAAATTAGAGACCGTCACCTCTAAATACGAACATAAGTGGACAAAGGAGACGTATATTATGACCAGGTGTAAACAGTGATGTGTCTCGTCTGTCTACTTGTGATCAGACAGCCCTAAGCGCATCTTCATACCAGGTGTAACCAGGGCCTCACAATATATTTTTCGGATATACACTATATTGCCAAAAGTATTCGCTCACCCATCCAAATAATTGAATTCAGGTGTTCCAATCACTTCCAAGGCCACAGGTGTATAAAATGAAGCACCTAGGCATGCAGACTGCTTCTACAAACATTTGTGAAAGAATGGGCCGCTCTCAGGAGCTCAGTGAATTCCAGCGTGGTACTGTGATAGGATGCCACCTGTTCAACAAGTCCAGTCGTGAAATTTCCTCGCTACTAAATATTCCACAGTCAACTGTCAGTGGTATTATAACAAAGTGGAAGCGATTGGGAATGACAGCAACTCAGCCACGAAGTGGTAGGCCACGTAAAATGACAGAGTGGGGTCAGCGGATGCTGAGGCGCATAGTGCGCAGAGGTTGCCAACTTTCTGCAGAGTCAATCGCTACAGACCTCCAAAGTTCATGTGGCCTTCAGATTAGCTCAAGAACAGTGCGTAGAGAGCTTCATGGAATGGGTTTCCATGGCCGAGCAGCTGCATCCAAGCCATACATCACCAAGTGCAATGCAAAGCGTCGGATGCAGTGGTGTAAAGCACGCCGCCACTGGACTCTAGAGCAGTGGAGACGTGTTCTCTGGAGTGACAAATCACGCTTCTCCATCTGGCAATCTGATGGACGAGTCTGGGTTTGGTGGTTGCCAGGAGAACGGTACTTGTCTGACTGCATTGTGCCAACTGTGAAGTTTGGTGGAGGGGGATTATGGTGTGGGGTTGTTTTTCAGGAGCTGGGCTTGGCCCCTTAGTTCCAGTGAAAGGAACTCTGAATGCTTCAGCATACCAAGAGATTTTGGACAATTCCATGCTCCCAACTTTGTGGGAACAGTTTGGGGATGGCCCCTTCCTGTTCCAACATGACTGTGCACCAGTGCACAAAGCAAGGTCCATAAAGACATGGATGAGCGAGTTTGGTGTGGAAGAACTTGACTGGCCTGCACAGAGTCCTGACCTCAACACGATAGAGCACCTTTGGGATGAATTAGAGCGAAGACTGCGAGCCAGGCCTTCTCGTCCAACATCAGTGTCTGACCTCACAAATGCGCTTCTGGAAGAAAATTCCCATAAACACACTCCTAAACCTTGTGGAAAGCCTTCCCAGAAGAGTTGAAGCTGTTATAGCTGCAGGGTGGGCCGACGTCATATTAAACCCTATGGATTAAGAATGGGATGTCACTTAAGTTCATATGCGTCTAAAGGCAGATGAGCGAATACTTTTGGCAATATAGTGTATGTCTTGTATGACTTGTAGGTTCTTATTATCAGTGACTCTTGGTGTAGCTATTCAGATCTGTTTTAATAAGGTGATCACAGGCAACAAATGGGTATACCTTAAACCAGTGTTTCCCAACCACTGTGCGTGTGCCGCGGAAGATTGTCAGGTGTGCCGTGGAAAATTATCAAATTACACAAAATAAATAAATACTGTTTTTTTCCCAGAATGTAAGTCACAGATTTTTTCATCATCTGAAAGGTTGTGCGATTTAGACTGTAGTCTGAAGCGATTTATATGCATAATTTACACATAACTGATGTCGGCTGGTCAAACAACGTGCACCAGAACAGATGAAAACATACAGAAAGCATAGATATGGTAGAAGCGTTTCAAATTTGCCAATTCAGAATATTTGGCATTTACAAAGTACTTTATGCAACCAGTTTAAATATTTTGTCCATCATAACATTATTGTTCTAACATACTCTAGTCTGCTGTCAAACGCAATTCCTTACATGCCCATGAAGTGATTCATCACACTCGTATTAAAAACATTCAGTCAGTGAATAATTAATACATTGCAAAGAGGGTTGCAAATATCAGAAATATCCACAGTCGCTAATGTTAATTAATGAATATAATACAAAAGTTGTATTGTTTTACTCTCAGACTACAAGCTGTTTATTTGTGCACAGTTACAGATGTTATGAACAGATGTGGCTTACTTGTCGCGTTTTTCTCATGAAACATAAACCGAATATGAGAAACTGTTACACACGATTACTAAAAGCAAATTCTCCCATTTAAAACAAGCCCAAAAACACTATGATACAATGTGTAGATTCTGAGGTACTGTAATCTTCACGGAGTGCGTTTGACATCTGAACCGCTGAAGTGAAGTCTGGCGGCTGCTCCAGGGTCCTAATGCCTGCAGTATCCAACCTCTGTCAGTACGACTTATACAGACATGCGACTTATATGTGTTTCTTGTTTCATTCATTTTTTCTCTCAACAATGCAATTTTGACCAGGTGCGACTTTATTCCCAGAAAATACAGTAAATAAATGCATAAATAAAAAATTTATTTTCTGTGGCGTTGCAAGAAAAATTTGCAAGAACAAATCTACAAATTGGAAAAGACGTAAATTTGCTGGTTTGTCATTACCCAATTAGAACTCTTGTCACCTGTGACCTCATTATACAGCGTACCTATGTTACTTGCATTTTTTGCATAGCCAAATTTCAAACATTACGTGTAAACACGCTACTAAGACAAACAGAAAACATGGACAAGTTCTTGAAAAGGAAAACTATCGGCGATGGTTATGTGGGATAGTGGTGTGCTGTGGGATTTTTTAAATAGTAAAAAGTGTGCCGTGGCAGAAAAAAGGTTTGGAAACACTGCCTTAATCATCAGATTCATCCGCGCAGGCGAGCAGTGCTGAAGCACAACTGAAAAAATAAAAAATAAAAATAAAATAAATAAAAAAAACAATGTTCCCCTGCAAGTAACTCAAAAATCAACAGGCCAGACTTCCATAGTGTACCTTTAATATTGCTCTTAAACTGTAAATTTATTCATTCTGAAAAATCAGTATAACTGATCTTCCGTTTCCAATCCTGACTGCATGAATTAGAATTTAACTGGAGTGGAACAGTAGCTGTGGTGTTGGTTTTACATACTGGTTCATCTGTAGACATAATAGGGTGTTGCATGGGTACGTAATGCTCATCACATTCCTCAGAGTCTGTGCTGGAAGCAGTGCTATGCACCGAAGGCGGTCTGGGAGGTGTGGCATACCTAGAAGGGCTGAGCAGCAGGACAACGTTTACACTGCCGCTCTTGTGCGCACATACACAAAGAACAGCATCAAAAACTCTTTCTGTCTGAACTGGACCTCCTTGGCTGAGAAAAAGAGCTTGATTTAAAGGGCAGGTGATTCCATAAAACACTGCCAGGCATAAAGACTTTTACTGACACACTTTCTCATGTGATCAGACAAGCACAAACCCCCACAAATGCTTTCATCTGCCTTTTAGACACATGACAGATTGTTCACCGAAAAATGCTAATTCTATCATCATTTAGTCACCCTCATGTTGTTCCAAACACATTTGCCATTGTTTTTTTCATGGAACACAAAAGGGGATGTTAGGCAGAATGGTAGGGAATGACAATGAAAGTAAATGGTGGCTGAGGCAAACATTCTAGCTCACATGTCCTTTTGTTGTTCTACAGAAGAAAGTAAGTCATACAAGTTTGAAACAACAGGAGAGTGCCTAATGATGACAGAATTTTCAATCTTTGGGTGAACTATCTCTTTAATTCAATAGATAATTAATGGAACAAATTTATCTTTCATCACTAACAGTTTTATGATTATTGAATGTTAGTTAGTGATGACAGTCAAATAATTTATGAACAAGTCATAGTCATTTTACTACCATTAATACCATTTTACTATTATGAGATGTTAGAACAAGGCTACAGGAATGCATGAATGATTAGTTATTTAGCCTGTGGAGGCCATGCAGTATCATGCCTTCAGAGGAAACATGCCTGACACTTACTCTCTGGCGAAGGTCCTGGTTACAGGAGAACGGACTGGTGCCTGAAACTCATCCAACTCAGGTAAGGGCTTGATTTCCAAAGGGGCTGGTTTAACTGAAAAAGAAGAACCAGATTAATGCTAAAAAAAATGTTTTCCTATTGTTGTAATGACATCCTAAAACCACCAAAAGTTTCAATCTAATTACATAAATATTGGTCACTGTAAACAAGGTCATTAAATGGATAGTTCAACCAAAATGAAAATTCTCTCATCATTTACTCACCCTCATGCCTTCCCAGATGTGTATGACTTTCTTCTGCAGAACACAAACAAAGATTTTTGGAAGAATATCTCAGCTCTGTAGGTCAATACAATGCAAGTGAATAGTAACCAGAACTCCAAAGCTCCAAAAAAAAAATTAAAAAAAAAATAAATAAAAAAAAAGATAAAGTCAGCATAAAAATAATCCATACGACTCCAGTTGTTTAATCCATGTCATCTAAAGTGATCCTACAGTTTTTGGGTGAGAACAGACCAAAATATAACTCCATTTTCACTGTACATCCTGCCATTGCAGTCTCTAGGCACGATCATGATTTCAAGCTTAATTACACTTCCTAATGCTTGACGCATGCGCAGATCACTAGATGGCACTATAGGAAGTGTTATCGAGCTTGAAATCATGATCGCCAAGGAGACTCCTATCAAGATGTACAACGTAAAATGAGTTATATTTTGGTCTATTCTCACCCAAAACCAACTGGATCACTTCAGAAAATATTAATTAAACCATTGGAGTCTGATGGATTATGTTTGTGCTGACTTTATCTGCTTTTTGGAGCTTCACAATTTTGGTGACCATTCACTTGCATTGTGAGGACCTACAGAGCTGAGGTATTCTTCTAAAAATCTTCGTATGTGTTTTAACAGAAGAAAGAAAGTCATACACATCTGGGATAGCATACAAGTGAGTAAATGATGAGAGAATTTTCATTTTTGGGTGAACTAACCCTTTTAAAGCAACTTAAATAATTTTTTAAAGATTGAGTGAATGAACTGGCTTTTGCTTCAAACTGAGAAAAGTACCCTTCAATGTTTAATTTGGGACTTGTTAGGTTTGATTAATCAAGATATACTGTATTTAGCATTATGGAAATAACCTGTATACTTGCATACTGCATGTTTGGGGAATTCCATATGCTCCTAAATTGATGTTAGTCACTTAGCCAGTAGAGGGCAATGTCTGCCATTTCTTCTTACTAACAGTAACGGATACATGTAAATGTACGGCTGATTTCAGAATGGCACACTACCATAATACTATTACTATTTCTTTTTCCAATAGATATATACGGCAGAAATAGTAAGAGTTATGCCATTCTGAACAAAGTCTAAGTAAACTTCCTCAGTGGGACAAGTATGCTTCACTCAGTTTCTTGTTTTTGGTTTTTAAGGAACAGACTTGAATAAATAAGAATAAGGCATTGGAAATCACTCCTAAGGGAAAATGAGAAAAGCAAGGGCGCTGTTCCATTAAGGGAAAAAATTAATGATAATCATCACACACTTCCTCTCTTGTATCAGCAGCATCTGATTCAGTTTTCGCAAGTGGCCCAAAACTGTTGAGCTGAGAATGCACCCAATCTGGCAACCAAGGAGTAGCTGTAGGTGGCTGAAACACACACACCAGCTGGTGCCAGTGTGTGAGTAAGAGTACACATACCGGTATGCATTTCAAAACCCTAACTGAACTTTCTGGGCACATTACATGGCTTGAGGGACCTCAAATTCGACTTAAAAATACATTCATCCATAGTTGTACTCCAAAATACTTGGTGGTAAATAATTAAACAAATTTTTTTTGGCACCACTTGTAGTACTGTACTTGATTAAAGTATTGTACTATTGCATTTATATGATATTAAAAAAAGTAATGTATAACTACGCATCAATTTAAAGGTGCATTAAGTAATTTTTTTTTTAAGTGTATACACATGATGCATTCATGGATCAGACAGAAATGTTTGCCTAGCGTATATCTTACTGTTACCTCAGTGTCTCGCACCATTATCCTTGCGGTTGAAGACAATAGTTTTAAAACTTTTAAAATGCATCTTGTGACTTTTGCATTAAGGTTAATTCTACTGGGTTTTGTCTAGCTGTTTTTACCATTAGAATGTACACTTTGTATACACAAACAAATTTCATGCAGCCACACAGGTAAACTGCATTTGTGAACTTTGATCACACCCTTAAAAAGCAACCAGCAGTCCATGGCAGAAATACCCTGATGCCATTAAACAAAGCAACATTAGGGGCTGTTCACACAAGACACATTGCTACGTCAAAAAATGACAATGAAACAACTACGGAATTGGACAGAAGACATTTATAGGCCTTAACTCCCATACAGTTAATGATATAAACACCCAATACTTTTGTCCTTATGCAAATAAGTTTAACCTGCCCCAAGATTCATCTAATTTTCCACTGTTTTAAAACCGACATTGATCTGTTCCACAGCATTTCAAAACTATTTTAAAATACACTGACACTGTTTATTTAAAAAAATTGATGCTAATGGTGCAAAATATGCAGTAACAGCAAAAGACATATTTACATAGACAAACAATTTAAAAAATAGCGCAGATGGTCGCAAGAATGTGTACTGTATCAACGGCCCCTTAGGAAGCTACTAAGATTCAAAACAGACACCTGGATTCCTCTTCAAACTGTTTGTCATGATAGGATTCATCTGCCCACAGTCAGCCTTCATCAATATGACTAAAAAAGAATTATGTAAATGTGCTTATTTGTGTTTATTTTTAAAATGACTTCTGGGGTCAGTGAGAAGTTTGATAGTGAAAAGTGTTTGCAGAGACATCATGAATGATGAACGTGTGCAATCAAATGTTAATAAGTTAAGCTTGACCTGTGATTAAGCATTAGATTCCCTCCACCAGCTAGTCAACATAGACCCCATTTAGACCACTTTCTTAATGGAACAATTCACATAAATGAAAATTCTGCCATTATGCGTCTGTCATTCACAATCAATTAGACTCCATATGAATAAAATGAAGACCCACACAGCTAATGTTCATGTTGAATATCCCGTTTCACTCAAATATATCATATAGACTTTAAATACATGCTTCACTCTACCAGTGCCTTGAAGTTCACTAGTACAAACTGTATTTTCCCTCAAAAACCACGTGACCATCCATTTACAAACAAAACCCAAGTGTCTTAAGGAAAGCAATCTGTGTGCACAACAAAGACACTGAACAGACAACAGAATCAGTGGCTTAACTGTGAAATTAATTGAGTGCAAAGCCAAGTTTGTCTCCATATACTGCAGATAATGAACTTTTATCATCATGTCAGTCAATTATTCACTTATATCAAGGTGCTTTTACAGCTGTCAGGTATGCAGTGGAGGCCAAAGTTTTTAGATGAAATATTCCATTTGATTTGTTCTATAATACAATGTGTTGAAACCTTCAGAAGATTAGACCTCAGTGCAAAGGAGGAAGACAGTGAGAATAGCATTCTGTCGAGGTACATACCCTTACGTCGTCTTGAGAATTCACCTATGGTTTGGGAGTCGGTTCGCTCAAGACCGACAGCTCTGTTTATTTTAGGGCTCTGACCTGAATTGGTGAGAAAAAACTTTTTTGTTACATGACTTCTTTGAAAGAATGTGTGTGTTTTTTTTCCGAATCCTCACAACCATGCAATGTAACAAAATCATAACCACCTCCATCACTTGTTCCTCCTCTATTTCGCTGCACAAATATGTGTTGGGCTGCTGCCATGGTAACAACTCTTCATGCATTTAAGTCATGCGATGAACAAGGCTTCCCCACAAAGACAGACTTGGGTGAGACATGCACAGGGTTAAACAGACATACGTGGGTGAGTACAGCATTCACACCAAACCAACCAATGACACAAAACACCAGCATGTAGCTCAGACAGAGAGCAGGGTACAGTCTTCAAAAACATTACAAGGACTGAACCAACTCAGCTTTTTTTCTGCTGTTGTACCCACAACAACAAAATGGCACAAGTCAATAGTAACGATCACCACGACAGACCCACAACAAAACAGTGGAACAACACAAATCATTCTAAGATTGAATGAGAGGTGAATAGTCAGGGTTTCATACAAAGAGAGACAAAGCTAGAAACCAGAGAGAACAGACACAACATTTGAATTTAGCAGGAAAGCCAATATAAGAGCAGCCACTGAAAGGATAATGAGAGAGCACAACAAACACTAAGACAGAAAACACCCAACCACTGGATTTAGAATGTCACCAAAGTCATTTGATTCACAATATGAACAGTGAAAGCTTGCAAATACACAACAAATACAAGCTGCAGTCTGCAATGTAGCAGAAAGGACGAAATCCATTAACAACACGCTGGTATTGATGAGTAAACAGTGAGAATTGTGCTTGGCCCATGGTTAAAGAAGGTACACTTCCTAGTGCTTGACGTATGCGCAGAGATCTAGATGGCGCTAAAAAGTGTAATCGAGCTTGAAATTATGATCAACAAGGAGACTGCAGATGTAACGATTTATAGATAAAAATTAGGGCGTCTTCACACTTGTAGTTCAGTTCTCTTGGTCTGGACCAAAAAAGAAAATGATACATTTAGTCCTGGTTCGCTTAGCGTTCACACTGGCATTTTTAACACCGAACCTAAAGATACAAAACAAAAGGCATCAGGAAAAAGTCACAACCTGATCGGACAGATTTTATGACGTATATTTTTTGACGGAACTTGCCAATCATCCAAACCAATGCTGGCTGCTGGGCGAAATGCGCTCATTATATTTATATATGTATATATGGTGGTATTTGTACCAGCTGAGAACAAACAAAGAGCTAATAAAATGTGTAAAGGAGTCATAACAGCGCCAGGAATTCCTCCGTTGCACACACAAATGAAGATATGCTGCAAGGACGGCTGACGGCGGTTCCGACGCCTGTACCAAACTGTAATGGGCAACATAGCTCCTATGATGAGAAGAACCAGGTATGCTTGAGGTCAGTATTAGGCAAATTACTTCCCGTTTTTGGTCCGTTTGGTCCATGTTGCGTTCATTTATCAATCGAACCACACCAGAGTTTGTTTGGAAGCGGACCAAGACCCACTATTCAGGCGGTCTCGGTCCGCTTGTTTGGTGCACACCAAGGTTCGGATGGCGGTATTCCCACTTGTTCAAATGAACCGCACTAACAGAGCAATCGCACCAGAGTTCGTTTTAATCAAACCAAACCTGCCAAGTGTGAACACACCCTTAGTTACATTTTGGTCTGTTTTCATCCCGAACCGACTGTATCGCTTCAGAAGACATGGATTAAACAACTGGAGTCTTATGGATTACTTTTATGCTACTTTTTGGAGCTTCAAATTTTTGGTCACATTTCACTTGGATTGTGTGGTCCTACAGAGCTGATGGCATGAGGGTGAGTAAATGGTGTGAGAATTTTAGTTTTTGGGTGAACTATCCCTATAATGTGATAAGCTAAATCGGTGGTTATTCTGCTTGGACACCTGTGTGAATGAGAAGGTAATTGCAATAATTTCAAAATGGACGCTCACTCTGACAATAGCTTGCAGCGATAAAGTAACTAGAAATCATTCTTTTTCATTTAAACCTAGCAATTTCCTGCCACATGAGCAACAGCGACCCCTGGCAATATAAGGTGGGCATGTCCAGCAACTGGACAAAGTTGGGAAAAGTTTAACTTCATGTTAATAAGTGACGTGACAGTACCTACCATTAGGAGTAAAGACAGTGGAAGACAGCTGTCGATTTAACATATTATTTCAGTAGGCTTAAAGCTGTTTTTTGGATAAAAGTAAACAAACTGCCATTATTGATTGAGTACATATACAAACAATGTTCAAAACAATGTCCTTACCTTACCCTGATTCACTACGGTAAGCCTATAAAAATTATTTGCATTTTGAGCTGTCGGGTTTGATTTGGTGCGAAATCGCTGGTTTATGACATTCATCCTTGCGTCATTACGTCATGTCCGTAAACACAGGAAAGAAGTGCTGGCTGTCACATGTTCTGGCTGGAGAAACCAACTATGCTGTTCAGCTCAGTTCAGTAACACTCACACAGTTCAGGACAGCATCGTTGCAGTCTAGATGGATGTTTATCTGTTGTTTGCCTGCTATAATGCTTGGATATGTTTTCTGGTAGGGTTGTTGAAGCTTATATTGCTTGTCATGCTTTTATGAATTGAACATTACCCTTGTTAAGCGATCGTGTGTATCTACATTGTCCGGTGAAGTTACTGTGACATGTTTAATATTTATGACTTCTGAAATTAACTTGTAATTGTTATATTGCATATTTAAGCTTATTATTTTCATCATTATTGAATCCTCGTTTTATGTTTTTAGTTTATGGTGTTATTGTGTGCATTGCACAGACATGCTATTGTAGTAACTGAGGCTGGACAATATAGTATAAAAATAATAAAGTCTTCTATTGAACTCGTATCAGCTATATCACAAGTTTAACCTCTTAAATTGAAAATTTTAGAACAATTCAAACATTAATAGTAGATAAGACACTTGAATAATCATATTAAGATATACTGGTGGTGGCTGAGGAGAGTCCCCTGTTCTCTATTTAAAAGTGCTTTGAGTGTTGTGTCAGAAAAGCAATTTAAGTGTAAAATTCATTCAAATATGTAAATAAGAGTGTTGTGTATCTTCATCAAAGCAAGTAATATTTCCGTTTAAAATGTTTAAACGTATAACATAATATCAACATGAAAATAGCATGTTATGACTCCGGCTCCATTCATGATCACACACAGGCGATGTCCACTTAAGCTCAAATTTGCAGATTCATCCGCCAGAAGAGCAGTGCCAGAACACGACTGATGTAATGTATTCTTCCGAAAATTGCTTGCAATTTTAAGTTTCAACCACAGATGTCGCTTGAGAGCACAAAGTTACGTAGTGCAGCTTTAATTATTAACTTTATTATTACATTATTATACAAACAATATACTGACTTCAAATTACACTTTCTCCATTGTCTAATCAATGCTTTACTCATCTGGCAAAATAATGCAATTTCTTTGAATTATCTGAATTATTATTGTTTTAAAATATTATATTTAAAATGATTTTGATTATATTGAAATATTTTGACTTGGGAGCCTTTTCAGCAAGAAATGACACGTGCAATTAATTTGATAAATTATTCTGCATATCATGTAATTAATGTGATTAAAAATGTAATCAATTGACAGCCCAGAATACTGTATAAAAATATAATGCATGGACGACTGCGTCAGAAATTGTCAGCATTCTCAGCAAGTTTGATCCATTCTTGGATACACGTTTATCTTGCTCATGATATTATACATAATGCACTGCTGCAGTTTGTATACAAACACTTTCCCCTGCAGAATGTTCATTTTTAGCAGCAAGAAAACCTTGTTGCATCTCATATTTGCCGGCAATACATCACATTTTTAATCAGATTTGCAAAAGCTATGGGTAGTTATACAGCCGAGACCACCAATAATGTTAGAGCGACCAGCAGAAGAAATGTCTAACAGCGATAATCCTTACAGCAACCTAGTGTCCTCCAGCAATAAAATAACAGCAAAATTAGTTCTGGATCATTTGTTTGCATATGGTTTGATGTTTTGTTATCTAATGCAATACAATCCACACACTGTATGCCTTGTTCAAACTGCAGGAAAAAATCTGATTTTTTTAGAAGACTGCAGGTTTTATGTGGACAGATCTGATTTTTTTTTGCTTTTCAGACTGCAATCGCTTTTGCTAGCACGTCTACATTAGTTGTCACAGAAACGATGCAAACTTGCGTATGTTCCACATGCGTGTTTATCAATGGATGTTTTTCATGAGAGCATTCACATTCTTCAAAGAAAATGGCTTAAAAAATGGGAGAGGTGGCATATGCTATGTTTATTGCTGCCAGGATTTACAACTGCCCCGTTTTTGCCAGACGTCCCTTATTTTTCCCATGCAGTCCTATATTTTATCAGGTAGCGAAACGTCCCGTATTGAAGGCTTTGTGTCCCATATTGAAGCATGAAAGTGTCAGACAGCAAAACTTTTGAAGAGGACCCTCATGCTGTATTGAAGCGCTCAACATGCTCAAGCATCCCGTATTCGCTGTGGTGGCCCGCAGCCGGTGTGTTACCGCACCGTATATATCTTTTTAGTTGGAGTGAAGCCAATGTCATAATTATTTTATAAGAGATATGCACTACTTTGGATGCCCTGTAACATATACAGTACATGACTTATGAGTGTGTTCCAATCAGAAGAGATCATCTGTTCCCCATAGACTTCAACTTCCACTGTTGGAGGGCTGAAAGGTTTAATAAAACGGTCATTCTGAACTCACATTTTAAGTCATTTCTTTTTATTGAAAATTCTCTTGTAACAATCCTACAGCATGACCATCATTATTGTTTTCCCTTCTAAATGTCTAGTGAAGGCATCATTTTTGCCATTTGGAATGCAGTAGCCTACATGTCTTCTCATCGCAACACCTAACAAAACAAACCGTTGCGCACAAAGAATGATGAAAAAACATGAAATTCGATCTGACCGTTCAGACAGAGACGCATTAAGAAAAATCTGATTTTAATTTGATTCAAAACCACCTACGAATGTGGTTTGGATCAGGCTTGTAAAAATCTAATTTTTTGTGTTTTTGTCCTGTTCAGACTAATAAAACCTAAATTGATTTGAGTCTGATTGGCCAAAAAATCGTGTGAACATAGCCTATGTGTGGCTTAAGTGTCTAGAAATGTCCAAATATTTTTGGAACTACTGTACTTCATGCATCTCCTGTGTATGCACATCATAGTCTCCTGCATCAGTCAGCGGTCAGAAACAACAAGTAATTGATATACAGAATGTTTTCAGATGTACGCAGAGGGCTGCTGCCATTAATGTTTAGATCAATAGTGGGCTGCTGATGTTTCAGTCTACTTGTGCAACTTTCAGCGCATCCCCCTTTTCTCTCTGACCAGATTAAAATTCCCCTTGCAGGTCTGGCCATCACAGGGGTCTTTCACTAAAGCACAATGGGGACAGAGGTGACTGCTCCGGGCTAACAGCGCAGACAGGCTCCCTCATACCCAGGGCTCTGAGCCTGTGGACAATATCCTCTTTCATTAGTAAGGTCACATGCTAAGAACTAAAAGGCAAAGGCCACCGAAACAGTAGAAAGGACTAGGTTGCTAAAGTTGAAAGAGCTATTATCTAATGACGACAGGCTAAACACCCTGAGAAAGAACTCGATCGACATTAGCAGATTCAAAAGTGTCAGGAATACACGGATGTGTTAAGTAAAGGATGTTTCATAAGCATGGGCCAGCACCTGTTAGTGAGAAAGGATGTAATGAGCATTGAAAGATGCAAGCTGAATTTCAAATTTCAAAACCATACACATTCATACAATTCCACATAGGGCTGCACAATTTATCTGAAAAAAAAAAAAAAAAAAAAAAAAAAAAAGAATACAATTACAGTTGCTGCAATTTTTTTTTTTTTTTTTTACCATAAATCTCCACTTTCACTTTCAAAATGTGAAAGTGGAGATTTATAGTAAAAAAAAAAAAAAAAAAAAAAAAAAAAAATATATATATATATATATATATATATATATATATATATATATATATATATATATATATATATATATATATATATTGATCTGTTTCTCACCCATACTTATGTCGCTTCTGAAGATATAGATTTAACCACTGGAGATTTATGGATTACTTTTATGTGGCCTTTATCTGCTTTTTGGAGCTTGAAATGTCTGATCACCATTCACTTGCATTGTATGGACCTACAGAGCTGAGATATTCTTCTAAAAATCTTCGTTTGTGTTCAGCAGAAGATAGAAAGTCATACACATCTGGGATGGCATGAGGATGAGTAAATGATGATTTCTGGGTGAACTATCCCTTTAAGGAACACAGTTTTCAGCTTGTTTTTGGAAGTGTAGCCTATGATGGCATGCATAAAGAAAATGGCATGCACATTTTTGCATATTTGCCCCACACATAATAAGTATTTTAATGTAAATTCTATCAAATCAAAATTAATAATTGTGATTACAAATAATAAACAATTAGCCTATTATTTGTCATAATTGTGCAGCCCTAATTCCACATCCCACTTATATCACACATATAACACACACCTCAGGGCTCACCTTTACGGTCAGGTTTGAGGTTTCGGTCTACAGGTGGCGGTTGGCATTCAGTTATGTGCATTGGTCTACGTGGTGGAGTCTTGGGGCTGGAGCGGAAGCCCATGTGGGCTGGAGGGGGCACCTGTTTTCCGAGAGAGGAGAACTCTACAGAGCCTGGTGTCATGGGCACGTAGTTGGGTTCTTGGATGGGCTCAGAGAGGCTGCCGGAGCGGTGATGTGAAGAAGTGTGGACACTCATGGGCACATAATTCTCATCCATCTCCTCAGTGGACACGTTTCCTACTGGCATCATGCCTTTATTCTTCTACATGCATCAAAGAATAGAGAAGGAACTGTTGGTGATATTTAAGGCACTTGAAATACAAGACATTTTATTTGATGAATTTTAGACATTGTATTAGACATTGTATTTAGAACAAAATCTATCTATCCATCTACTAAGCATCTTGTGTGCTTCAATGGAAGCCAGGAAATCTGACATTTTATACAAAGGAGTTAACATGGCCATTGTCATAAATTCACTCAATTTCTTAGTGACCTAGATAGTGCAAAATCTTAAATATTTAATATTCATAATTTATGTCATTACATTTCATTGTTTAAATTAGATATTGAATCCCAGATTTTCAGTGTGGACACAGATATTTGAACCCTGTTGTATATAATATAGAAACACCTGGTTTTGTCTGCAAATATTATAAAATGACTTCAAAAGACAATGGCATGGAAGAAAGAATACTTACAAAATAGCTGCTGAAGCTTTCATTAAAATCAAATGAGCAACTTTTGTCTGAGGGAAAAGGCCGGGGTATATCATAGCAGTCTTGAGATCCATAATCTGTGAAATAAATGCATCGATAAGCAAATGCTGAACACAGTCAAGAAAAAGATACGAGTAATATATGCTGACAATATGCTCAGGAATACAACAGTAATTCAGTATGTTTTCATTATACTGTCAGTATGGATGGGTATCATTATGGAGACATTTCTGAGGAAGGGAGTGAATCTCTCACAATACTACCAAACAACACTAGAGGGACCCACTCATGTATACATGACCCTGTTGTTTCAGCTTGATGGTCCATAATTGAAATATCCTGAAACATTTTGCTACACAAAAAGAAACAGTGAGTAAAATCAAGATAAAGATATCGATAGTACATACATGTATTGCTCTTACTTACAGCTCACCAATTAGCAGCCACTTGTTATTTAAAGTAATTTACAGCAGACTAAATTGCACTGAAGACCATTCTAGAGCATCCTAGGGTTTAAAGCCATTTACAAGGGCACAATGGTGACAGCACAATTGACCCTTCACTAAGCCCCATCTTTAAAGCATTTCTGACCAATCCTACCTTAGCAATTGTTGCCGTTCGCCATTTATCTGACAAGCGTTCGCTTTTTCAATTTAGCAAAGGATCAATTGTACTTGAGATTGAACATGCAACCTTTGTGTTAGCTGTCCAGACTGTAAACTATTAGGCTACCTCCATTAATAATGAACAGACCAATATTTAAAATGTTTTTCTACTCTCAACAGCATCAATCTTTACTGGTTCTTGCACGTCACATGACGAAAATCATGGTGTCACATGAACAAACAAGGTTTGATGTCACTGACATATCACCATATTGGATAAGTTTACAGAGTTTATCAATTATTTGATTTAAGAGTGAAAAGCAACTTAAATTACAGTCTTTTCATTAAATAAAGTGATTGTATGCCTTCAGAAGAATTAGAATATGACTCATGGATTACATTTCTGACACTTTTGGGTGCTTTATTAAGCATTAAAGTGAGTCACTCCCCTTTCACACAGATCCTGGGATTAATCCCGGGAAAAGTCGTTCCGGCAACTGTTCATTGGACTGCAAAATTTGTTCGTTCACACTGCAAGAGCTTTCCCGTAATCTGTGCTCACATTCACACACATCCCGGGACAATCCCATTAAGACAGAAGTGACATCACAGTGTGGCTAATGTTCAGCGTCTTTTCTCTCAAGAAGCCCGCTCTTTCATCCTTTTGTAAACAAATAAACTACGTATGGTACAACTAAACTGACAGATAATTTCATCGTCTGTGCGGATGGCGAGTAGCTCCCTGGTCCCTGTATGAGATTTGCATGATAGCCAATTTTATTAATTTTATTCCGACAGTTAGCCCTACTTTTATAAATGGCTCATAAGATAATTTTTGTTTTGTTCGATGTTAATTGTTTTTGTGATATTGGCTGCTGTCTGCCAACTGAAATGCCTCCCAAGAACAATAAAGTTTGAAAGTGAAAGTAACCATCAGAAAAAAAAAAAAAATAAAAAATAAAAAAAATGCACAATATCAAGGTGCATTGCAATATTATTAATATTAAATAATGGAAAAATTATAGCTTATTTAAAAAAAACAAATAATGTTCAGCGATACTGCCCTGCAACAGTTAAATTGTGCTTTCGATTCAGTAATTGCGTTTGTAATTTAGTTTGATTCTAAACGGATGTACTAGCTTACACCGACAACGTAAAACAGTGCTTTGTTTTCTTCAGACATTAGCATTTATTACAATCAAAATTGATTAGGCTATTCATTTGCCATTTATTTGTTGGTGCTTTTCTTTTTCTTTTTTTTCACTAGCACTGCCATTTATTCTGTATGCCTTAAGCACTTAATTTTTAATTTACAAATAAAACACATTAGTAATATACACATTGTATGCCAACAGTTGCACTGTAAGCATTGAGAAGCATTGAGGCAAATATCATCTTTTAGGCTACCCGGCATTGGTCCCTCCAATATCCCAGGATCAGAGCCCAGTGTGAATGAGGTTACTGTCTACTGCTTCTGTATTGAATTTAGCCAACAGGACTGTATTAAAATACTGTATTTAAAAAATGGACTGTATTTTATACCATAAAATTATTTCCTTTTGTATTCCACAGAAGAATGAAAGTCCTACAGGTTTGGAATGACATGAAGGTGAGTAAATTATGACAGAATTGTAATTTTTGAATGAACTATTTTAATAATGAGGCTGAAATAGCACAGACGAATGAGATTATAAAACCTTACCTTTGCGTAGGCGTGATGAATCCACTGTGCCAATTGTGTTGCTCCTCAGTGCTTTGTTCCCTCCTGCACTAGATGGCACACAGTAGTTCCCATCAGTCTCAGACACTGACCGTGGTACCACATAAGTGTCCGTTGGTGACCGTTCAGGCGGGGCTGATCCTGTGGTCAGTAAAGGCTTTGGTGGACGGGGAGGCGGTACCACATCAGTGGCCCCAGAAACAGGCTCCACCCCAGCTGTACGGGGAACCTGGTAGGTGCAATTGCTACCGGGTGTGGGTGGGATGTCATAGCCAACAGACAAGTTCCTGAACTGGGCCTCTATAGAGGGTTTGCGAGCAGGTGTGTTAAAGACGTAGAGATCACAGGGCTCACTGTCAGGCGCAGAGGGGGAGGATGCCGACTTCGGCAGCAGTACAGTGTCCTGAGAGTAACTTCGGGGCAGGTGGTAAAGGCCTTGCGAATCGGCCGAAAAAGACTGTCCACGTGAAGGAGGGGAGTCGTAGAGCCCAGCGGCATGCTGGGAAGAAAAGAATCCATTTACAGAGGCGTGTTTGGAGGATGCAGAGGTGGGCGTGCAGTGGGAAGGGAGGTTGTCATTACAGTCGGGCTCGGAAGAGGTAGACTTGGAGCAGTCACCATGGGCCCTGCAGAGAAGTCCATGCGTGAGATACCAACTATCATCTACATAACATAAATGGCAAAAGAATTCATAAACTAATTCCAGCATTATCAGGGCTCCAGTCTAACATTTAAGAGAGGTGGCACCGGTGCCACCAAGTTCTACAGTTGGTTATAATGACAATATTTATTATGAATATACTGTATTTCTGCCTAAAGTACTATAGTTAATAGAGTTGGTGATACTATAATAAATTCAAGGGTGGTGATGTGTGAAAAGTCTTCAAATTTATGTCTGTGCATGTCACAGTGTTTTCTCCTGTTAATCTTTCGCTTCTGATGCATTTGTAATTTGACGTTGCTAAACAGAAAATGGCAGCGCATAATCAGAGAGAGATATCTGGCCAACTCTGTAGCCGCCCCAGTGCGACCTATAACAAAATTTAGTCGCACCGGTGGGATACATTTAGCATTTAGTCACAGTCTGGAGCCCTGACTATGCAGGTTCAACTTGCTGTTCATATAAATCCTCAACTGCATGTGTCATCATGCTGCCTGCTAATAGCCGTTATGAATGTCACTAAAAAACTAGTGTTTAAATTGTGTTTAATAGCGGAATTCGTGGTGAACAACTACACTACCAATAGTCTAGCAGAGAAAGCTTCCCCAATCAGAGAACCGTGGCCAACAAAGCCCACCAAACAAGTCCAGCAGCGAGCGCCCACTTCCATTTGAATGTGAATGACGCAATCGAGATGGTCTCCCTACACCCTCAAACTACATATCTGTATATATCGGAATATCTTGCAATAAACCTAAAATATATTGTTTCCATACTTATAATCGACAAACTGAAATCAATAGTTTTATATATTTCTATTTCTATTTGCATTCAATTATGTAATTCGCAATGCTTCATTGGAATGTAGTTCGTGCCCTTGTTAAAGGCAGTAAGTACACAGTCTTGCAACTTTGTCTTTTTGTCTGATTTTTAAATACTTTTAGCTTCAAATCAAAGTTTGTAATGTTGTGATTCACTTTGGAGCTGTTTGGTTTGGTTTTGGATCTTAGGAAAAGCCTATGGAAAAAATGAATGTGAAAAATACTTCCGGAACCTAGACAGCTGAAAAAGTGGGTGGGCACTGTTGCACTCTATTAAAGGGATAGTTTATCCAAAAACGACAACTATTTATTTGCCCTCATATTATTCCAAAACTGCGTAACTTACTTTCTTCCGTGGAATACGAATTGAAATGTTAGGCAGTGTTAGGGACTGACAGCCGCTGTTCTTCTTTCTTAAAAATGTCTCTTTGTGTTCAACAGAAGAAAGTCATACAGGTTTAAAAACAACATGATTGTGAGTAAACGGCGACAGAATTGTTTTTTTTTGGTGAAATAATCCTTGAACTAACTGGCAAGTTAGGTCCCAAACACAACCATGCACACGTTAAAATCTTGCACAGTCCTGGTTAAATCACTCAGAGAAAAGAGTGCATTTTATACACACATGTATGCACTGAAGGCAAAAAAGGTCTACTGTCAGTAAATTAAGTGCAATATTACCTATATGATTGCTTAAAAGTAATTTTAGTAACTGTGCAAACAGAGTTTTTTAGATAAAAATAACCACACTGTTTGGCTGTTGGCCAATATGTGTATACATGTGTGTTGTTTAGTTTTGCGTTCTTCACACTAGTGCTCTCCACTCACTGACTGTCAGGAGCGCTCCTGGTCTCACACTCCTCCAAGAGCAAGTACTCCTGCTCCTCCTTCCCTAAAGCAAGAGGAGCCACTGGACTACATCACACACAGATACATACAATGAGACCCTTATCCAGGTCTTCACCCATAAAACCAAGGATTCTCAAACTCATGTACTGAAATGTCTTAGTAGCGTTGGGTGATGAGACCAAAATCGTATACACTATTACTGTGATATAAAATTACTCATACCGTGATATGTCACAACATGGATATTCTGTATGAAGTATAGTATATATATTATACAATATATAGTATACAGTATAATACAGAAATTCAACCCAAAAATTGTCTACATATTACATAACCTAAATAGTGATGGGGTAATGACTATTCAGTGAACTAAATACTTTATACAACTGAAGTCAGAAGTTTACAAACACCTTAGCCAAATACATTTCAACTTAGTTTTTCACAATTCCTGACATTTAATTGTAGAAAAAATTCCCTGCCTTATGTCAGTTAGGATCACTACTTTATTTTAAGAATGTGAAATGTCAGAATAATAGTAGAGAGAATGAATTATTTCAGCTTTTATTTCTTTCATCACATTCCCAGTGGGTCAGAAGTTTACATACAATTTGTTAGTTAACTTGGGTCAAACATTTTGGGTAGCCTTCCACAAGCTTCTCACAATAAAGTTGCTGGAATTTTGGCCCATTCCTCCAGACAGAACTGGTGTAACTGAGTCAGGCTTGTAGGCCTCCTTGCTCGCACACACTTTTTCAGTTCTGCCCACAAGTTTTCTATCGGACTGAGGTCAGGGCTTTGTGATGGCCACTCCAATACATTGTCTTGATGTACGCTTGAGGTCACTGTCCATTTGGAAGATCCATTTGCGACCGAGCTTTAACTTCCTGGCTGATGTCTTGAGATGTTGCTTCAATATATCCGCATAATTTTCCTTCCTCGTAATGCCATCTATTTTGTGAAGTGCACCAGCCCCTCCTGCAGCAAAGCACGCCCACAACATGATGCTGCCACCCCCATGTTTTACAGTTGGGATGGTGATCTTCGGCTTGCAAGCCTCATCCTTTTTCCTCCAAACATAGTGATGGTCATTATGGCCAAACAGTTCAATTTTTGTTTTATCAGACCAGAGGACATTTCTCAAAAAAGTAAGATCTTTGTCCTCATGTGCACTTGCAAACTGTAGTCTGGCTTTTTTATGGCGGTTTTGGAGCAGTGGCTTCTTCCTTGCTGAGCAGCCCTTCAGCTTATGTCGATATAGGACTCGTTTTACTGTGGACATAGATACTTGTCTACCTGTTTCCTCCAGCATCTTCACAAGGTCCTTTGCTGTTGTTCTGGGATTGATCTGCACTTTTCGCACCAAACTACATTCATCTCTAGCAGACAGAATGCGTCACTTTCCTGAGCGGTGTGATGGCTGTGTGGTCCCATGGTGTTTATACTGTAGTACCTTCAGGCATTTGGAAATTGCTCCCAAGGATTAATCAGACTTGTGGAGGTCCACAATTTTTTTTTCTGAGGTCTTGGCCGATTTCTTTTGATTTTCCCAAGATGTCAAGCAAAGAGGCACTGAGTTTGAAGGTAGGCCTTAAAATACATCCACAGGTACACCTCTAATTGACGCCAATTAGCCTATCAGAAGCTAATTGGCTAACTGACTAAAAGCTAGACATCATTTTCTGGAATTTTCCAAGCTGCTTAAAGGCAAGTTAACTTACTGTATGTAAACTTCTGACCCACTGGAATTATGATATAGTCAATTCAAAGTGAAAAAATCAGTCTGTAAACAATTGTTGGAAAATTTACAAAGTAGATGTCCTAAATGATTTGCCAAAACTATAGTTTGCTAATAAGAAATCAGTGGAGTGGTTAAAAAATTAGTTTTAATGACTTCAACCTAAGTGTATGTAAAGTTCTGACTTCAACTGTAAATGCAAAGTACTTAATCTCATTAGATTTGTATCTTTCTTTCTCTGGAAACTGAAAGGTAAAATGATTAATAACAAATGAATAATTTTGCAATCAGTACAAAAAAAGCTGCTTCACATACCACTATCAAGTTAAAAACAAGACTTAAAACAGTAATAGGCCTTCAGTATATTTTAATTAGAATTTGATGAGCCATGTTTGAAGCCAAGTAAAATAGGAAAAACATTCTCACCTTTGATGGTTTAATGCTATATTAATCTGTCAAGTTGCAACATTGCTTGCCAACTGCAAGCAACCTACAGCTACAATGTCAAAACCAAATGCAATTTGTGGGTAGGGATGCACCGATACCACTTTTTCTCTTCCGATCCGATATCGGAAATCTCAGTATCGGCCGATACCGATCCCGATACCAGTGTTGTTGTTGTTTTTGTTTTTTTTTGCATAATCAGTTTAGAATATCTTTACATTATTGTATGGAACTAACTGGGTGTGCTCTTTAATATGTAAAGAAACACAAACCACTAACTACACGTTATTTCAATATAAATGTATTGCTTAAGAAAAACTTTATTGTTAACTAGTATACTGGATAATGTAGCAGCAAAATTAACAGTAATTCCAGTATAAGTCATCAGTAGAAAAGTCTTTTTTTTTTTTTTTTACTTGTATCTTGACTTTAAAGGATTCAGATCTCTTTTTTGTTCAATTTAGTTGTAAGATATCAGCTCACTTTTCATTCACACAGTTATTTTTTGGAACCCATTCAACTTAAATATTATTATTCTTTGTAAACAAATGATAATAATAATAATAATATATTATAATAGTAATATATAGTAATATATCTCAATCGTGCACTTTTAACTTTTAAACCCTCACGCTTTTATTATGACATTCTGAACTCTCCAGGAAGTCCTGTGTGTCTGTTTGTAGGTAAGTTCACAGTAGTTTAATTCACTTCTTATTCAAATTCTGGTAAAAAAAAAAAAAAAAAAAGCACCTCCAGTGCCATTCTAAATGCATATTATAAGTGAACCGAACTACTGAGCATCTACATCTGAGATGTTCGTGAGTAGCTCTCAAATATTGTGCACCGTGTGAAGGCTAAAAATAGCTGCGAGTGTAAACAGAGCAGTGCCATTCACTGACGCGCTGGAGCTGCGTGTGCATTTTATATATTTACTTATTAAACACAGCCTTTTGTGATTCACAGAGCTATTGCATGTCTTCAAGTTGCTTTGAATAAAATGCACGAGTCATATGAACTACTTTAATTGTGTTTTTATGGTTCTTTTATGTCATTTTTTTTAGCTTGACAGTAACGAACATGACTAGCACACAGTATCGGATTTGGATCGGGCTTGTCAGACCTGAAAAACTTCAGTATCGGAGCCGATACAGATCCAGGTATCAGATCGGTGCATCCCTATTTGTGGGGCATGACACGTTAAAAGTAAATCACTCCTATTACAATCAACAATGTTGTCTACACTGGTAGTGCTTGTCCGCAAAACAGTTTGCAGAGTAATTTTCATTTTTTGCTTTGTGCTAGATTTTTTCACATCACACCACTGATTTACCATTGTATAAACAGTATGGCAGAATTACTACCGAATGACACATTTCTACTGTCGCACAGTATACACAATCATACTGCCCAGCCATACTTCTTCATTACCAACTTTAGTGTTAATAGTGTTTAAACTCTTATTTATACCACTGTCAGTCATTCTTCTCACTCTCAGTGTCTTACCTATTTGGCTCAGGTTTCTTGCTCTCACAGTTGACCAGCCAAAGGTAGTCCTGAGGCTCATCCAGACTGGAGGAGTCTAGGTGTTTGACACTCACAGGATGGTAGGGAGGGGGCACGTTGACTAGTGCAGAAGCTCCCAAAACTCCTCCCAACCCTACATTTGGGGCCACATCCACCACTAGACCCCCTGCCACATTTACTTGGTGTGAGACCTTCGCTGAGTCTGAAGTAAGAACATGAGAAAGTGGGGAGTGAGAGAAGGCAAAAGATTTACATTACTTTGAGATCACAGGCTTTGAGCTCAAACTCAGTGTGCCATTGCTTTAATCAAAAGCTTTTACTGAAACCATCCCTGTACAAACCAATTACTATTGTGAAAGTGTCTCCACAGGCCTACTTCTGGTAAGCTAATTTGCTTTGGGGATTATTATGTGCTTATGTCAATTCAAACTTGTATGACTTTCCTTCTTCCGCAGAACACATACAAAGATATTTTAATGGGGATATGATGTGTGTTTGTCCATACAGCGCAAGTAAATGGCGACCAGATTTTTAAGCTCCAAAAAGGACATAAAGGCAGCATAAAGGTAATCCATAAAACATTGGTTTAATCCAAGTCTGAGATATGATTGGATAGACAGTACTTGTCTATGTTGTTAGATTTTGAGCGTTTCTACACATTATACAAGAGAAGGAACGCTTCCATCCAATCACTGTGCTGCCTCATAAATGAGATCGCATTACAGTAGAGAATTCAAAATAACTCACAGACGTGACAGGGGTTCTGGGCTGGCGCAAATTCAACAGCACTTGCGGAACAGTTATGGAACAGTCATGTAAAAGTAACCAGGATTTAGGCCTACAGAGTTTACCAACGTTACGTTGCCATTACAACAAAGTTGGAAAACTAGATAACTTTACACATACAAGGTTTGTAAGTGATTTTATCACATTAGAGTCATGTTAACACGTATTAGGTTTAAGTACTGTGGCTATACTTTTGAAACGGTGTGTATTTTAATTAGTGCTGTCAGATTTTGAAAGTGCTGAAATCTGACACTATATATCGTTGCTGTCTCCATTTTGGCAATTTTGACTTTTTACCATAGACGGAATTTAGCTCTTCCCACTGTTTGAATTGTGCATTGAAATGACCAATGAAAAGATGTTTAATCAGGCTTTCTGTTTAACAAGCATCTCCATTGGCCTTGAGAAGTGTCCATCAAAACCGCATATGTCCCGCCCTTATGTTTTGAAGAGCTTCAACTAATTTACATCAGCTGTCTGGCTATCACTTCAAGCTAGAGACGGTCTGCTTATTTATAACGCCACCACCAAGGTAAAGTGTCTCCTCTTTTTCTTTTAAAACAGTGTTTAAATATGTACAACCATGAAAGGAGTCCAAAAGCATAGATTTGTGTAAATAACACTTTTGTTTTTCAGTTTGAAGTGTAGTGATGAGATTGCAAACATCGCGCTAGCTCTGTGATTTCCCATATACAATTGCCAGAGTTCCATCTTCGCGAAACTGCGAGGGAACGCTAATTCTGACATGCAACTAATGTACTGGAACCGGAAAATGCATCTCGAAACCAAACTGTCCACTCAACAACCGGACTAGAAACCCTAGTCATAAAACTGATTTCGATCTAAAATAGTAAGTGAAAGCTCAGATTATATCCAAAAATAAATTCTCTAGCAATCCATAACCTACCAACTGAGTTCTGGGAACACGAACAGTTAGACTTGAGTCTGTAATTGAACATGCGCCATTGGCCAATTAAATCCATGTTAGTCCAATTAAAATATTGAACGGTTCACTAACAGATGTGTAATGATAGAATTCTATTTATGAAGCTAAAGGTGACTAGTTATGTTACTTTCAGTTCAATTTGTAAGACTGTTTATGAGAAAAAGTTTTTCCATGCTCTTGAAAAATTAATTTTTTGGAGATATGTGCCTTTCATTAGATAGCGACAATATACTTCTTTTCCAGTCATTTCCATCTTAGAAAATAAAACAATATGTAACAATATAATGCTTTATTAACATTTTCCAAACAAAGCTTTCCACAGTATAAAGATAGAAATGCACTAAAATAGCACCAATTCAAGTAACATTAAACATTTCCCAAAGTGGGAAATTGAAAGAACTAGTCTCCTCATAGGTTGCATTTTCATTGCCATGGGGATTAAATCTCTTAAACCCTCATTCTCCACAATATTAATCTGCTGGTAGACTGTGGCTATCCACTTTCCTACATCATGAATCATGAAAGCACGTTCATTATTCGCGTCAGGGCGTCAACGCCAGCGTCAATCACTGCTTTGAACTCCAAATGAAAAGCGCTTGCAGACAACAATGTATCATTCTGCGTTTTGGTGATAGTTAAAACTTGACCTGCTTCTGTGTTAATTAAAATGCACCTTGCAAAGGCTGAAAAATACTTGATTTCTATCACAAGTCCCATCTGGGTTTGTTTTGTACATACAAATATTGTTAAGAGGTCTTTTCTCCATTTATCACTGACACAGAAGCGCTGTGGTGTGGTGTTGTGAAGTGTGCGTCAGTGTTAATGACTCTGGACGGACACATTATAAAGTTTCCGCCCTTCACACCAGGGTTTCAACTGGTTTATGCAGTATTAATGAAAAATTAGGCATTAAACATTTTAATTCTGAAAGCTCTAATGTTAATTGTTTGAGTGTTTGACCTGTTTACCCATATTAAAAGTGCCTGAACATGATTGATTTCTTTAGTCAAAATAATTTTCGGTGGTAATTGACACTGTCAACTTTTATTAAAACAATCCTTGCAAGAATAAATATAAATGCATTTATGTTAAGTCTCAAAGCAGTCCTGGTTGCAATGCCTGCTCCGAGTGCTGTTCTCACTTCATTCTCAAAAGTTTGAACAAAACATCTAAATCTTTGATTTGCAAACTGTTCTATCAACTTTAACTCTTCACAGGTTCACACTTTTGTGTCATCATTGAAATACAGCAAAGTGCCCCAAAACCCTTTTGTTTCCACTCATATTCTAATGTTAAGCTATCTCTATCGTGTGTTGTCGAAGTGAGTTGTTGTGCTTTTTCAAAAATACTATTCTATTTCTTTCTTTTTAAATATTTAGCAATTAGCAAACAAATACTCAGTGCACCCTTTAATATAAAATATTAAGGCAAATAATTGTAATCTTGGGCCAAAGTTTTTAAAGGTATTGATGAAGGTGAAGGCAGCCCTCCTACACATGTTGTATAAATGTGCAGAACTGCGTAAAGAGGAACCCTGAACACAAGATCCTAATGAAAGTGGCACTAATCCAGTTCTTGCTGAGTCTCAGTTTTTATGTGCCAACTAGGATGTCTTGTAAAGTGTTTTGTCTATAGTCTTTTAAAAGACCTTTTGTTTATCTCTGGCTTTTTATTTTATTTCCATCTCTATTTGAACAGCCTCCTCTCAAGGTCAGCAGAGTGCAGCTCATGGGGTGCTTGCATATGTTTTAGTCTCTCTTCAAACTCTGCTTTCAGTTTTTCACTAAAACACACACAAACACATCGCTTGTGCGCACACACATTAAAACCCACACACACCCACTCACTCACTGGGTGCATTTGACTTTCTAAGTGCGGCAGCTCAAGGCTGTCAGGGCCACTTTGTCTCTTTCTGACTCTTCACAATTTTTTTCTCTTCATTTTCCTCCTCTTATTCTTTCTTCCCCTCCCTGTATAGAGGATGAGGACTGCCGTTATTAAAAATAAATAAATATAAAAATATTTTTGCAGGGCCTGGGTAGCTCAGCAAGTAAAAGACGCTGACTACCACACCTAGAGTTGCGAGTTCGAATCCAGGGCGTGCTGAGTGACTCCAGTCAGGTCTCCTAAGCAACCAAATTGGCCCGGTTGCTAGGGAGGGTAGAGTCACATGGGGTAAACTCCTCGTGGTCGCTATAATGTGGTTCTCGCTCTCGGTGGGGCACGTGGTGAGTTGTGCATGGATGCCGCGGAGAACAGCATGAGCCTCCACACGCGCTACGTCTCCGCGGTAATGCGCTCAACAAGCCATGTGATAAAGATACGTGGATTGATTGTCTCAGACGCAGAGGCAACAGATTCGTCCTCCACCACCCAGATTGAGACGAGTCACTACGCCACCACGAGAGCATTGGGAATTGGGCATTCCAAATTGGGGAGAAAAAAAATAAAAAATAATGTTTTTGCAAATAAATGTAAAAAATGAAAAAAGTGTACATATAAATACATAAATAAATGTTAAAATCATAACATACATATACATAAGCATGTATACTTTTATTTCCTTACTTATGTTTAATTGTATTAATTTACAACTCGCGGCCAAATGTTTGTAATAATGTACAGATTTAGCTGTTTCAGAAGGAAATTGGTACTTTAATTCACCAAAGTGGCATTCAACTGATCACAAAGTATAGTCAGGACATTACTGGTGTAAAAAAACAACACCATCACTATTTGAAAAAAGTCATTTTTTATCAAATCTAGACAGGACCCATTTCCAGCAGCCATCACTCCAACACCTTATCCTTGAGTAATCATGCTATATTGCTAATTTGGTACTAGAAAATCACTTGCCATTATATCAAACACAGCTGAAAGCTATTTGGTTCATTAAATGAAGCTTAACATTGTCTTTGTGTTTGTTTTTGAGTTGCCACAGTATGCAATAGACTGGCATGTCTTAAAGTCAGTATTAGGTCAGAATGGCAAAAAAGAAACAGCTTTCTCTAGAAACTCGTCAGTCAATCATTGTTTTGAGGAATGAAGGCTATACAATGCTTGAAATTGCCAAAAAAACACTACAGTCTTCAAAGACAAAGGACAACTGGCTCTAACAAGGACAGAAAGAGATGTGGAAGGCAAGATGTACAACTAAACAAGTGGATTAGTGCATCAGAGTCTCTAGTTTGAGAAATAAGATACCTCACATGTCGTCAGCTGACAGCTTCATTGAATTCTACCCGCTCAACACCAGTTTCATGCACAACAGTAAAGAGAAGACTCAGGGGTGCAGGCCTTATGGGAAGAATTGCAAAGAAAAAGCCACTTTTGCAACAGAAAAAACAAAAAGAAAAGGTTAGAGTGGGCAAAGAAACACAGACATTGGACAACAGATAATTGGAAAAGAGTGTTATGGATCTTAACCCCATTGAGCTTTTGTGGGATCAGCTAGACTGTAAGGTGAGTGAGAAGTGCCCGACAAGACAGGAAAGCAATGTGATAGACAATACACACTTGCTGTACATGTTACAGACATGCCTCAAAGCAGCAGTTGTGTAGCATAGTGCATGGGCATTAAGTGGATTTTCTCTTCAACGCCAGTGGACACCTACTGTAGAGTGGAGGAAGAGGCTGGGTAGACCGAAGGAGAGTAGTTTGGTTACAATAGGTTAATAACATGTTGATCTGGCAGTGATAATTCCAAATGAAAAGCCTTGCGTTACTCTCTCTCTCTCCCCTGCCCTTTTGCCACCCTTGCTGCCTAGTTTGGCTATACCTATTCGGCTAGCTCCTATCGCCAACATCTGCATGTTTGCATTAAATATGATACTGGATCATTTCACATGCACACCCTGCTTTTGACAATGTAAAAATTGTCTGTTATCAGATCTGTTGGAGTCCCAGTTTTTGTTCAGACTGTCAGCCAAAATTTTCAACAGAGTCCCAGGCATTTTAGAAATCCCTACAGGGATTTTTAAAAGATTCTGTACAGAGATATACATTTTGTTAAACAGTAGAGATATAAGATTTTGATATAAGACCTCTAAGTCATTCATTCAATACAGATATTAATTTCCCATTAAACTCACTCAACTCACAGCCAGGTACATTTTACAATCTCTTAATGCACGCCCACACCCATCTGTGACTATGTTTCCATTTTATTTCATTTTGTCACCCACAAGATGTCACTGTGGCCTCCAAGCTCCACTCTGGAGCACTCTGATTTCGACTGCTGTGCCTCAGGGATAAAGCATGCACCCCTCATTACCATACAGACAAATAAATGTAGAAATAAATAAATGTGCAAATAAATATATGTAAAAATATATAATTAAGGAAATAAATAAATGTGGAAATAAATTAGTGGAAATAATTTAATACAATTATACATAAATAAGGAAATAATAGTATAAATGCGTATGCCAGATTTTAACATTTATTTATGTATATGCACACTTTTTTACATTTATTTGAAAATATCTTTATATATTTATTTCTTTTTAATAATGGCAGTCCTTGTCCTCCATATCCCCGCTCTTGTTTGTCAGGCTTGCTGCTGCTGATTCGTCCAAGCACTGGAAAATCCCCCCTGCATATTTGTATTCTCACTGCCCTCTTTAGTGTTGGTGGCTAATAATGGCATGCAACTATGTATCAAAATAGTCCAAATTAACTCTTCAATACTGTATTGTCCTTTCTTGATCAGATACGTACATTTTCAATACAGCAAAAACAAGTGCCTGATAACATCACATTTTCAACTTATTGAAATAGTCATGCAGCCTAATATTTTAGGTTATTATATACATTTCTTAATAACTATGACAATATTAAAAGTTGGCATCATAACTGCATTTTTGTTTTATTGTACACTACTGTAATTACAGCATGTCAACCTACTTGTAAATGCCTGAAACACTTAACTCTAATTGTGATATAGCCTATTGGGTTTGTGTTACTTTGAGAGCAGGATCCAAGTATTATGGACTGAACTTTATACTGAATTTTCCATTTTTCCAAGTCCAACTGGCTAATATTTAAATGTTGTTTCTTTCCCTCATTCAAGCATAGTTGCTCCTCTGCTTTGCTAAACATTAAAGTCTGTATTAACTTCAAATTAACAGTTACAACAATTATGATGAGAAACATTGTTTTTCATTCAAAGAAACAGAAGCCATTTGGAACCATGGGTTAACACATTTTAGACAGTTCTCATGTGTGTGAAACAAATTTGAGTCCAACCTGTGACATATCCTGATCTCATTCCCCTGCTCTCTCTGCAATGATGTCCAAAAAAAAATCCCCAAATGGTAGCAAAAAATAACTAAATGAAGGCCATTTCCACATCAGTAGCTCAATCATAAGCACTTCCTCAGCTAAACCCATCATCAGCATCATTTACCACGACAGTATTCACAAGCTTCAGGACTCCAGATTAGATTAACCCTCTGGGGTCTGAGGGTGTTTTGAGCCCTGGAGAAGTTTTGACAGCATAAAAACCCTTTTTCATGATCTTACATGGACTATTTTTTATAAATTCCACCATAAAATACAATAAAAGAGGGTAAAAGGTGCAAACTATGGCCAAGGTTAGCATGCTAGCATTAGCACCATTCATGTAGAATGTAAACATTACAAATTACACATTATCTACAGCATATATCTTACTTTCAATTATCATGGAGTGGTTATAACAGCTTATTTAACTTCTCATGTCGATCCCATTCACAGAATGAAGCAGAAAGCATGATATTTATTGAATATGTAACCTAAACAAATGACAGGTCCAGTGACAGATGCAAGCATACAGACACCAAACCTATAAAAATACCATCGATCGCTAGGAAAATATAGACAAACCTAGTGCCCGACCGATATATCGGTATCGCGTATATGTTTACTGATATGCACAGATATGAAAACTTTTTTCAGAAAATATAATGCAGAAAACAATGCTTTAGAATTGGTGTTATAACGTAGTTTGTCCAGCAGAGCACGCTCCGACTCCATTGTTTACAGAGCTGACTCTGAGCTGATGGTGGTTCTGCGGACAGGGTGGAGTTGAGCGGTGTCTTCATGGTAAGTTTCTAACTAATTTGTGAAATAAATACTGGAATGTTAATAAACAATGACCCCATCATTTTCCCTTTTCAATATAACTAATATAACTTTAACCATGTCCCTGACAACCATGTCACTCATGTTTACCAAATCTGTTTGCTATGTTAGCCAGCTATAGTTTGTCAATGCAGTCAGTAATGTAGCAGATTGAAAGGTAAACATCAGAACATCTTTTTGCAGCTCAGCAGACAATGGTGCGATGGTGGATTGTGTCTGTTGAGTGTTGATTTCACGCTACGCTGTTACCTAGTTGGTGAGACGCAATGCTGGAAAGTAAATAAATTCCATCTTTTGCGTTCTGTGACAATGAGCTAATAGCTAACTAGCTAACCATGTAGCTACTTTCATTGCTTGTCAGCTGAGTGGAAGCTAATGTGCAAACATGTATTCACCAAACTGTTTTGTTCAGAATTCACAGTTTGGTACCCCCTTCAACCAAACAAATCCAGTCATTGCATTTATAAAATGTAATATTTAAAAGTCTGGTTTTCCACCGTTGAAAGTTTCCCCTGAACTTGTATAGCAGAATACGGTGTAACACCGCTGCCACCATTTATCTCTTGTCTCGGAAGCAGCAAACCATGAGTTATTGTTTGTGACTGTTTTGTTATTCATTAACAGTGAATATTGCTGATGATGTTTTGATAATCAAGAAAACTGTACTTTAGTACAATTTAGAGGTGCTTGTATTTTACTGGAGTATTTCCATGGCATTTCCTATTACTTTATCCTTCCACTCCACTACATTTCTGAGGAAATATTGTACTTCTTCCACTGCATTTATATTTTTTTTAACAGCTATAGTGATTAGTTAATTTTCAGATCAATATTTTATACGTAAAATATAAGAACAGTTAAAATTAACTTATCTCTACATTTAAAAAAATACCCATCTTAAAAATGCCCAGCTTAAATCAAATGTTTTCATCACCTAGATGGCTGAAAAGCGACAGCGAACGGGTAGTAATGTGTGGGACTACTTCTCCAAAGATGGTGATGTAGTTTTCTGCATTACCTGCAAAGCAAAGATAAGCCAGGGATCTAGCAAATCCAGTCAAAAGAATACCACCAATTTGTGGTCTCACCTGAAAGTGAGCCACAAAGATCTCTATACAGAGGTTGAGGGACAGCGAGAGGCACAAAGAAGACCCCTACCACCAGCAGCAACAGTGCAGGACAGACTGCCACAGATGTTTGACAACTTAACTAAATGGGGCACTTCAGAAGAATCTGGACAAGTTGGTGATGGAGATGATTGCCACAGATATACAACCATACTCCATCGTTTCATGTGTTGGTTTTAAGAGGCTTTTAGCTGCTGCAGAGCCCAGGTACACCATAAAATCAGTTGTTTGAAGTGCATGGCAAAGTGGTGGAAAAAAATCAAACAGCTTCTCTCTGTTGAAAATGGAGACATTGCATTCACAACAGACTGCTGGTCAGGGACCACCGAGGCGCTGATGAGTCTGACTGCTCATTTTATCAACAAAGAGTGGAAAAGAGTACAAATCGTCCTTAATGTAAAGGCGATGTCAGGATCCCACACTGGTGAATATGTAGGCAGCCTGTTTTTAGAGATGCTGGAGGAGTAGGCCATCGACAGCAACCATGTACTACTGGTACTACGTGACAGTGGTGCCAACATGGTAAAAGCGATAAAGATAGCGGACATGCCAGGCCTCAGCTGTAGCACCCACATGCTCCAATTGGTAGTACAGGATGGCCTTGCATCACAGAGGGCTATTCTGGATGTCATTGCCAAGCTGAAGAGGTGTGCCACTCACTTTGGTCACTCTATCTGTGCCAAGCAGAGACTTAAAACAATCCAGTAGGAAGTTGGCCTCCCTGGTCATGCCATCCTTCAGGCCACCCCAATGAGATGGAATTCAAAATTACACATGCTCAAAAGAATGCAGGAGCAGAAACGAGCATTCACCCTTTATTCTGCGGAGTACGGGCATTTTACATGCCCAACTGGTGATGAGTGGGACATAGTGGACAAAGTCATTGACACTTTGACTCCAATAGAAGAGATCACTCTGGAAATGAGTAAGTCGGATGCTTCTCTCTCATGCATCATACCCACAGCTGAAGTACTACGGCGCTATTTGGAGTCACAGGATCCAAGCACAAGGGGAATCCAAACCCTCAGAAAGACAGTGCTGGACAGCCTGAAGAGGAGATTTGCAGCCATGGAGGAAAGAATAGAAGTGGTTTTGGCCTGCATGTTGGATCCTCGCTACAAGCAGCACCCTCTGTCAGACACAACAATAAGCATGGCCAAAACCTGGATCCAGGAAGAGGCAGAAAAAGTAAGCAGCAGAAGCAGCACCAAAGCAAGCAGCAGCAATGCAGCCACCAGCAGGGAAGAGAGTACAACAGGGGAGGAGCAGTCTCAGAGTCTGTTAGACAGCCTATATGATGAAATGCTGCTGAGTCAACAGGCACAGCCACCTGGAGGTCTGCTTGAAGAGCTGGAGCGGTATTTGAAAGAGACAGTTCTGGATCGGAAAACAGGTTTGTTAAAACACTTTGAGTTTTTTTTCTAGAATAAACATCAATGTTTTATATCCAGAAAAGTAATCTTATTTTTATTATCATCAGGTGACCCTCTGCAATGGTGGAAACAGAACAGTGGCCGCTATCTGAAGCTGTGTCTATTGGCCAGGCGGTTCCTGACTCCTCCATCCTCCTCTGTCCCCAGTGAGAGGATTTTTAGCATGAATGGAAACATTTGAGGACAAGAGGAGCTCCCTGGCAGGTGTAAATGCAGAGAAGCTGTGCTTCTTGTTTTACAACCTGCCCCTAATTGACTGGCAGTATTAAAATAGTCAGCATTTGTCTGACATGAAACAGTACTACAAATGTTTATTTAGCAATTTATTTTATTTGAATTCTTTATTTAAATGGTCAGCAATTGACTGATGCTAAACAGTACTGATGTTTTAGTTATTTATTGTATTTTTATTTATTCTTCATTTTCTCAGTGTTCATTTCTAGAATTTGTTGACAATGTATAATGTCAAATATTCTTTGATAAAAATATTTAAGAAAGCAGCCTTCTGAGCACCTTTGCATAGTCATATCGGTGCAAAATCGGTGCACAATCTACACAGAAAAGGTCTGTTTTCATTCCAGCTCAAAAATTAACTATATCGGCCACCATATCGGTAATCTGTGAATTTCCCCCCTCTAAAATCGGTAACGGTCTCAAAAATCCCATATCGGTCGGGTTCTAGTATTAACCACTTTATAAAAGCAGTAAGCAATAAAACAGATTGCTTAAATATCTAGCAATATAGCATAAAACTAGAAGCTAAGCCGAAGGCGACTGTGGCAAGGAACACAAAACTCCATAAGATGTTGGATAATGGAGAAAAATATCCTTGGGGGAAACCAGGCTCAATGTGGGGGCCAGTTCCTCTCTTTTTCCTCAAATCTGATTTTTTTGAGTGACTGCTCAAACTGCAAGTTATATGTGGCCAGATCAGTTTTTTCTGTTCAGACTACAGTCGCTTTTGCTATCACGTCCACATTACTTGTCATGGTAATGCAGCAAACTTGCGTACATTCACCATGCATGAGATTTTAGCGATGGATGTTTTACCATTGATTATGCTTTTCATGAGGGGAGTATCCAAATATGAACATTCTTCACAGACAACGGCTTAAAAATGGGAGAAGTAGCATATGCAATGTTTATTGCTGCTAGAGTTGTTGCTGCCCTTTTTTTCTTGGAGTCCTGTATTTGAGAAGAGAGCGAAACATCCCGTATTGGAGGCTGTGTTTCCCATATTAAAGCATAAAAAGGTCGGACGGTGAGACGAGGAGCTGCGTCCTGTAATGAAATGCAAATTTTCCCGTATTTGCGTGACATTCAATACTTTATCGTGTCGTGGTTTCTCGCAACCGGTATGGGTTACTGCACCTTAGTGCATCTCTTTGGTTAAGTTAAACCAATGTCTGTATTATTATGAGGTTTGCGTGATCAGTAACATATAAATGACATATGGGTGTGTTTCATTCAGAAGTGATGATCTCTATGCCCTGTCCACTAAAGACTTTACCTTCCACTGTGGGTCTGAAATGTATAATAAAACAGGCTGAATTCACTTTTGAAGTCATTTTTATAAAAAATTATGTTTGTAACAATCCTACTGCATGGCCATCATTATTGTATTAAATTTGATGTGCCCTATAAAGGTATTAATTATGCCGTTTGGAGCACAGTATGTTTTCTCATCGCAAAACCTGACGAATAACAACCGTCTCGCACAGCAAATGATGAAATTATGAAATCCGATCTGACCGTTCAGACTGAGACGCATTTAGAAAAATAAGATTTAAATCAGATTCCAAACCACCTATGAATGTGGTTTGGATGAGGCTTGTAAAAATCTGATTGTAGCAGGGTGGAGGGCAGGGCCGGGTCGTGATTCCGCACACCCGGCCCCTAATTAGGCTGATGAAGCCCGAGAGGGATCAAGGTGACCGGAGACAGCAGTGCGACAGAGAGAGAGTGACAGGCAGCTGCCCGACACCTGTGCGTGTGTCTTGGTTCAGTTCGTTTAAAATATTATTTATATTGTCAAGCCGGTTCTCGCCGCCTCCTTTCCATTGAGAGTGTTACACTGATTTAATGTGTTTTTGTCCTGTTCAGACTACAAAAACCTAAACGGATTAGAGTGACAGCGTCCAAAAAAATCAGATTTTTTCTGCCTGTGTGAACAGAGCCCAAGAATCACTTTTGACAACATATATCAATCAGTATGCACTGGTGTGTGTTTGTGTGTGTGTATATGACATAAATTACCTTCCGTATCGGTGGGGTTGAAGCCACAGATGTCACAGATGCAGCGTACCCACTTGTTCATCTCCTCTTCAGTGTCGGCCACCAGGTAAAATATCCGGTCAATAGTCTTGATGTCAAAGATGAAGCTGTGCTCCAGGTCCTTCTTGTTGAATGTGAGACCGGCGTCAACCTGCTCGCACAGGTTCAGATCAATCACGCGGATGGGCTTCTTGGCATGGTCATTCTTGTAGTATTCCAGCACATCTGGATCTCCTGTCAGCCTCCCACTGCGCAGAACAAACCATCGTTTCTTCCATGCCTGAAAGGAGAAGAGGGGAATCATTTAATTCAGTTTGCATGTACTGCAAAATCCCTTTCTGAAAAGTCAATACACTCTGTAAATATCTTGATAAAGCCCCCAGGCAAGTATTTTCTATGTAGGTAATCGGCATACAATTACAGCTCCTATGCACCTGAATGGAGAAAGACTGAAATAATAAACACACACACACACACACACAAAAAGATATATTTATATACACCAATCAGCCACAACTTTAAAACCACCTACCTAATAGGGCTGCCCCTGACCAAAGATTTTCCTAGTCAACTAGTAGGTGTTAGTTTAAGCAATTAGTCGTCAACTAGTTGTCGCACATTTATGATATTAATTTAATTACTTAAATATATATTTTTTGAGGGGCATCAGAAAATGGTTTGAGTTCCAGGGCTGACAAAGAATGATATAAGTAACATTGCTAACACTGTTCTACATTACAGAGAAATACTAAACCGTAGTAATGAGCCTTTAAAATCTAAATTTTACAAGCGCACGCACGAAGCGAGCCGCAGCAACACCGGCAAAAACGGTAATTATTCTGAAAGCAAGGAGACTGTCTGAACATTTTGTTAATTTATAGAGAGAAATGCACATTAGAGTTGTGCTGACAAACGATGATCTCTGGAATCGACAATGGTCAGAGTGATCACCAATAGCTGATGCCTTTGATGATGTCAAGACGATATTTGGCTCGTTTTCAAATTTATTAAATTACTACTATTATTATTATTAGGCTATTATTATAATGCCCAATTCCCAATGCACTCTAAGTCCTTGTGGTGGCGTAGTGACTCGCCTCTATACGGGTGGCAGAGGACAAATCTCAGTTGCCTCCGCATCTGAGACCATCAATCTGCGCATCTTATCATGTGGCTTGTTGCATGCGTTACCGCGGAGACGTAGCGCATGTGGAGGCTTCGCGCTATTCTCAGCAGCATCCACGCACAACTCACCACATGCCCCACCGAGAGCGAGAACCAAATTACAGCGACCACGAGGAGGTTACCCCATGTGACTCTACCCTCCCTAGGAACCGGGCCAATTTGGTTGCTTAGGAGACCTGGCCGGAGTCACTCAGCATGCCCTGGATTCGAACTCGTGGCTCCAGGTGTGGTAGTGAGCATCAATACTCGAACAAGATAATGCTTTATTAACATTTTCCAAACAAAGTCTTCCAGAGTATAAAGATAGAAATGCATCACCTATTCAAGTAACAGTAAACATTTCCCAATGTCTAATTGGGAGGTTGACGTTAAAATAATTAGTCCCCACAGTTTGATTATTCATGAATAATTTTATTTATTTAATATTTCTATATTCATAATTTTACATTTAAAATATTAATCTCATAACATTATTTATGCATTTTCAACTGCTGTGTAAATGCATTTATTCCTGCTCTGTGAAAATACATCAGATGCAGCTTCTGTGCTAATGGTTCCACCCTTCCACCCAGTGTTTATGCTGGTTTATGCTGTATTAACGGTAAATGCGTTAATCGTGATTAAGAAAAATTAACGTGTAACATTTTTTAAAATTATTCGCATGCGATTAACGCATTAATTTCGACAGCTCTAATATACTGTATATATATATATACACTGATCAGCCACAACATTAAAACCACCTGCCTAATATTGTGTAGGTCCCCCTCATGCCACCAAAACAGCGCCAACCTGCATCTCAGAATAGCATTCTGCAGATGATATTCTTCTCACCACAATTGTACAGAGCGGTTATCTGAGTTACTCTCATCAACAAGGCATTTCCATCCAGAGAACTGCCGCTCACTGGATGTTTTTTGTTTTTGGCACCATTCTGAGTAAACTGTAGAGACTGTTGTGCATGAAAATCCCAGGAGATCAGCAGTTACAGAAATACTCATAGATATTTCAGTTCAGATATTTAAAAAAAAAAAAACAATGTCACCTTACAATAATTAATTTTGAGTTTCAGTGTTTTAAAATTAAATATCACTCAGAATTAAATTTCAGTGTACCATTTGTAATTCGGTAATATGAGAGAATTGGTCAGGGGTCTGAATACTTTTGCAAGGCATATATATATATATATATATATATATATATATATATATATATATATATATATATATATATATATATATATATTCAGGATAGTCTAGCTAATGTGCATTCACATTGTGACATCTCTGTCAAAAATGTGATTGGCTATTTTAATTCAAACATGGGACTTCCATTGAATTTGTGGCAGTACATCAGAGGAGCCATTTTTCTAAGAGAACATAATCTTCTTAGATTAGATTTGATAGAGAATCCACCTACTGGTCAGGAGAATACCTTAATTAAACAACAAAGCTCATTACCACTTTGTACAACACTTGTCTATTGGAAGGTGTTTAGACTAAGCTTCCAACTTGCACACAGCCTAACTAAACTGAATTCTTGACAGATATAAATAAATGTATATTATCTGTAAAATAAATAAATCGCTGTTATGTAATAAGAATATAAGAGAATTGCATCAAATGAGCACCAACTAACTACATGAAGAGCATTGTGAGATGTTTCAATCCTAGAAAGGTCATTGCAGGCCATTTTGTGGCATTTGATCCTGTTGATCCAGCCCCATGCAGTGGACACTGTGGGTTCTGACCATCTCACTCTGACAAAACTCCTTTTGGGGATACTGCTTAGTCCCTCAGCAGACAGACTTTAGTGTATCATCCCACAAAAGCCTGCAAAGAACTCATTAGAGTCCGACCGATATGGGATTTTTGAGACCGATACCGATTTTAGAGAGGGAAAAAAAATCACAGATTACCGATATGGTGACCGATATAGCTCATTTTTGAGCTGGAATGAAAACAGACCTTTTCTATGTGGATTTTGCACCAATTTTGCACCGATATGACGATACTCTGAAGGCTGCTTTCTTAAACAAATATTTTTATCAAAGAACATTTGACATTATTATTATACATTGTCAACAAATTCAAGAAATGAACACTGAGAAAATAAAGAATAAATAAAAATACGATAAATAGCTTAATAAACATCAGTACTGTTAGTATAAGTCAATTGCTGACCATTTAAATAAAGAATAAATAAAATAAAATACAAATCAGTACTGTATTTTTAGTATCAGTCAACTGCTGACCATTTAAATAAAGAATAAAAATTCAATAAATAGCTAAATAAAAATCAGTACTGTATGTTTAGTATCAGTCAGTTGCTGACCATTTAAATAAAGAATAAATTAATATAAAATAAATAGCTAAATAAACATCAGGGGCCAGTTGCACCAGCTATACGTACGTTACGACTTAGCCTAGTTGTGGCGTAAATGGGCACTAAGTCACAATTTATGCTCTACTAAATATTTGAGCATTGCATCATTCAATTTATGTAGGACGTAACCCTACGTATAAACCAAATATATACGGCAGCCTCCGACCAAGAGTAACTGATGGAATAAATAAGCAGACTCATTTAATGACATCAATGAGCTCATGTTTTGGTTGACAGGCTTAAGTCCTTTCGACATATATGATGATGTTGGCATTTACACTCACATTTACGAGAGAGAAAAAAAAAGAAAAAAAATTATTTTATGCGGTTCTTCAGTATGAAACCGATCTAACGGTACCGTTTTTAGGGTGTGTCGCCCGGTGTCAAGTTTCAATACATTCAAAAATATATATATATATATATATATATATATATATATATATATATATATAAAGGATATTAAAATGAATAAATGTCTATTTTTCCAGCCTGTTGTATTAGTATGTATCACTCCTCATTTATTTATTTTAGATACAGTTCCTATATATTATTATTTACACAGGGCAAATATACAATTTATTAAATCTACTTTTATTACGTATCCTATTTTAATGTATGTAAAACCAGACTTTTAAATATTACATTTTATAAATGCAACGACTGGATTTGTTTGGTTGAAGGGGGTACCAAACTGTCAATCCTGAACAAAACAGTTTGGTGAATACATGTTTACAAATTAGCTTCCACTCAGCTGACAAGCAATTAAAGTAGCTAAGTGGTTAGCTAGTTAGCTATAAGCTCATCGTCATGGAGAGTAAAAGATGGACTTTATTTACTTTCCAGCATTGTGTCTCACCAACTAGGCAACAGCGAAGCGTGAAATCAACACTCAAAAGACACAATCCACCACCGCATCGTTGTCTGCTGAGCTGCAAAAAGATGCTCTGATGTTTACCGTTCAATCTGCTACATTACTGACTGCACTGACAAACTATATCTGGCTAACAGCAAACACGTGTGATAAACATGAGTGAAATAGTTGTCAGGGACAGGGTAAACGTTATATTAGTTATATAAAATTATGGGGTAATTTTTTATTAACTTTCCAGTATATGTTTCACAAACTAGTTAGCAATTTAATGAGAAGAGAATGCTCAAATCCACACGGTTTAACTCTGCCCTGTCTGCAGAGCCACCATCAGCTCAGAGTCAGCTCTGTAAACAATGGAGTCGGAACGCGCTCTGCTGGACAAACTATGCTATGACACCAATTCTAAAGCATTGTTTTCTGCATTATATGTTCTGAAAAAAGTTTTCATATCGGCGCATATCGGTAAAAATATACGCCGATACCGATATATCGGTGAAAGGCTAATATCGGCCGACCGATATATCGGTCGGGCACTAGCACTCATGCTAAAATACTTAACTGACAATTACATTGTGAATCTGCATGTTTTTCCCATTTAAAATGGAGGGGGAAAAATGCAAATGCAGCTTTTGCATAAACAGCTGAGTTCAAAATGTCACACTGTGACAAAATGATGAGGGCAGCAGAGTTCAACTTTTTGATAACTACATGAACTCTACATCAAAAGGGTGGCTGTGAAACACTGGGGTCACCAAATAGAAGAGGAAAGGATGATGTGAAAATGAGAGTTACCACAAGAATGAGAAGCAATATTTAAGAGGTAGAGAAAAAGAGAAGGAAGTGTGAACAGGCATCACTGTAAACCTAGAAAAGAAATGAATTGAACAAATAATTGTTCGAATAGTAATGGTCAGTCTTTGGATGGATGGATGGATAGATAGATGAATGGATGGATGGACTTGGCCACCCTGCTCTCTATTTATTGGTATCGACATAGGCCATTAAAAAACTCATAACGGTCGACTACTAGAAACAGTACAAGACCTTAACAGCTGATAAAGTTACAAATACATTCCCCCAGGTTTTTCCTTATCTATGCCCTTAAATATCAACAGAACACTTGCAATAAACAAGATAAAGAAATAAACCCTGAGGAAAAGATCACAGGCTCCTATCATTAAACTGCCAGACTGCTGGGAATGCTAAAACTGTGTTGTTTATTTTTTACCATCAAGTTTGTAGGGGATGAACAATGCTGTACTTTACCCCCTCTCAGCTGTTTTTCCATCCACAGGATTCTCTTTGTTAGAGTGCCAAGCTCTGGCCCTCTGGATATCACCCCACTGCACTGCAACACAAGAGGCAAGAGCCCTGCCATGCCATGCCAAACCAAACACACACACACACACACACACACACACACACACACACACACACACACACTACTCAACAACTGATCAGCATGACAGACTTGCATGTGACGTGACCTAAATTTCCCAATGATGTACCATCAGTGCATCGTCACCCATAATGAGTTAGGAATTCTCTATCAATAGTTTCAGGTCAAAAGCTACACTCTGCGGAATATTTTGATTGCAATCGAGACTCAACCTTAACAATAACAAAAATCAAAACTGTGTTATCGTTAATGAAATAAAAAAAATTAACAAAAAAACAAATAAAAAAACAACATGAAAAACTGAAACTAAACAGAAATACCTTTAAATGACTCCAAAACTAACTAAAATAAATTAAAATTACCACAAATTAATATTACTTTCAGACAATGGCATATTATAAAATGCGAAACTTTTACCACCCACCTTAAACATGAAAAAGGCACTATATAGTGACAACACTAGCAAACTGGAGATATTTATCTAATGGTGTAAATTGCAAGTTTCACCACGATATGATCTTATACCAATTCTCTTAGCCAGTGATCTGATATTTGCCTCAAAGTCTGACATGATGCAATTTCGATTCAGGGGCCTGTGGTCAATATTACGATATTATGTGCTATATTTTACACAATCACTTACATTTATTATCTCACAAGTGCAACTAAAATATATTTTGAATATTTTATTGAGCTCTCTGAAAAGTGCAAACCAAGTATCCAAATTGGGACATCTACAACAAAATAAGGTACTTCAGTTGTTGAAAAAAAATCATACAGAAAAATAAATAATAAAAAAAACATATCATCTCATGTAGAATTCAAATGTGTTGCATGCACCACGATATCGAGGGAAGCCCAATTTAATCACGCATGTGAGCTGCTCTGCGCTATCCTGTAACCAGAGCTTGCAGCCCTATTGATGGGCAAGCACGGATAGAGCACAGCGCAACTTCAGGATTCAATCACTCCATGCCCATCTGTGTGTGGCCACGTGAGAAGCATATTTAGCGTTTATAAAGCAAGATGAATATCATAAGTTTGCTGCATCGCCTGATAGAAATGCGTACGGACTCTGGCAAGAGAATTTAAAAATAAAGGTGCATCCCTTAAAATATACATTGATGTTCATGCGTTGAATCGATGACATCATATAATTGGTGATTTGATAGATCCAGATCGATGGATCGTTACACCCTTATATTTAAAGGTGCAGTATGTAAGATTCAGAAACCCTTGTTATTAATGACACCTGTGGCCGTTAAGTGAACTGACAGATGAGTAAAATTACACAGTTATGACTGTTTTACTACAAACTTTGTATATTATATTTGACTCTCCAGTGCAGGAACAGGGCTAAAACAAAGTGTGGATATAGGTCTGACTATGCAAGACTGTAGTTTGAAGTAATCACAGTAATCATGTTAGCTAGCTAGCCAGCTTTATCAGTAGCTGTTAGTTAAATTTGGTGGATGATGAGAGTAGCTGTTTATAAAATGGACTGTACATTATAAATATGTTGACACAATTCAGTATTGATGCGATTCCATCACAACTGTCATTTTGATATATCAATGCGCTATTGTTTTATAATAATAGAATGTATATATTTTCTGTATAACCAAGTTACGTTACACTAATGAATGGGTCTTTTTGCATTATCTTGAACATTGTCTAGCATTCATTTCATGTGTTATTGTAGTTTACCTTGCTGAATAATTACAGATTAAAATTGATTATGACAGTTACTGTGCAGGCAAGATCAAGTTAGCTAAAATTACACAATCAATCCTTATGGCACTATATTTCACATGCTTTGCAGTTATGTAAGCTTACCTGTCCAATAAGAAGAACGCCAATTCAGGGTCGGTTTTGATCCCCACAACCGAACAAAGGTCCCTCCAGGAATCAAATGCCCTGCCGTTGTTCACTCTAGTTTTTGCTCGACCACGATCGTGTTACCGCTTAGCCAGACGGGATTCAGTAGATAAATGTTTTTTTTTTTTTTTTTTTTGGCTTACTCTGAGTTTGTGTGGGAGTCGGTGTTGTGCTGGGAGCCGGACGTTTGCTGGATTCCATCTCTAAGATAACGTTACCTAGTGTTGCAGTTTGTTGTTACTGTTGAATAGCGGAAGAGAAGCTATTAATGTCTGAGGCAAGGCTCTCGGGGGCGCACATAAACGTCACATCCTTTGGATTTTCCCGGTAAAAGCTATCCGCTCCCTTCGCATGAAAATCAGTCTACAGGCTTTAATAGGCAACCTAGGAAGTTCGGAAAGGGCTCATTTTTTAAAGTTGCGTTACAAGCTGTTCACACATTGGCAAAAAAAGGGTGAATATTACATGAACATTTTTACATATTGCACCTTTAACAACATTAAATTATTTAAATCATGTCAGTAAAATCAACTTTGGCAACCTTACGATATTAAAACTAAAATAAAATAAAATAAAACTGTGACAGAGGGACTCTAACATTTACATGACTTACAGTAAATTCAAGATATATATTTTATTAATTTGTGTTTCCTAAGAATTTAACCTATGATCTTGCCGTTGCTAGTGCCATGATCTACCAGTTGGGCTACAGGAACACAGAGGAATCTTAAGGCTCTATCTGTCGCTTCAAAACAAAGCACTCGCAGCTCAAATTACACAGATAGTGTGCGCATGTGTATGTTTTACTTGCAGAAGAGAGCCCTAGATAAACCGTCACATGGATCCTCTTACATGGGTAAACTGACAGGCAGTGGGAAAGATCTTCCAAAGAATTGTTTTTAGAGAATCGTCTATTCAGAACAATGGATGAGGAATTCTCATACAAAATGAATGATAAAGTATAAGTCAACATTAGGGGGAAGACCGAAAACATCGTTACAACCAATATTGGTCAATCTTGAATGGTTAAACCTTGGTATTTTGATATACCAACTGAAATTCAAGTACCATGGCATTTAAATCATACTTAAGGTTACTTTCAAGAACACCATGGTAATAAAAAACCTGCTCAAACTATCCAAAAAATGTCCAAAATGTACCATGTCCACAAAACAGGGTAATATCAGGGTACTTTTTGAAAATAAAGTGTTTAAAAGTACTACAACAGGAAAATTGTGGAACTGCAGCTTCAGTAGAAAAAGCCGAAAGGAACAAATAGTTCAAATGTGTTTCATTTTGGACAGCCATTTCTTCATTTTGGAGTAGAATAGCCAAGCATGATAAGTTGAGTGAGCCATAAGCACCACTCTCCCATTTGTGCACAAACACTTTCTATCTCTCGCTCACACACAAACACCACTGGTATCTAGCACACACACTCGCCTTTGCAAGATGTCTCAATTTCAGACAAAACACGCCCACATGACACCAATCCTGCTATGTCAACCCTACCTTAAGTTGAGGCTCCTGAATGCAGTGCAGGCACAGAGCCACCTGTTGTGAGTGACTTCTCCATTGTGTTTGATGACAGAAAGCCAGCAGAAGATCATAAAGTCAAACACCCTTGAAAGAAGACTGATCTGAAAATAGGTCTGAGAAGGAACACAAACTGGAGATGCTCCGTTTACCAAAAATCAATGGGACAGACCAAACATCCAAACTGACATCGGACCAGTTTAAACACATTCAAAACAGACTTGACTACACCAAGTATAGCCTAAAAGTTTAAGTCCACCTTTCACAGAGTTACATAGCAGGCTACTGCGATTCAAGGGCAGGCCACTTAGTCCACTTCTTGAATGTGAAGTCCATCAGCTCCAGAAGAAGTAGGCAAAATGGACGTGTTTGAGTATTAAGAGGGAGAGGGAGTGGGGACAGGGTAGGACGAAATTGAAGAGGCCCTTCCAAGTGTGGCAGCAGCTGTCTGCCACACACACACACACACACACACACACACACAAGTGATGCATACAGAGGCATAGGGCCACATTGTCACTGTCTTGGCTTAACAGAGATGCCATTGAGGCTCAAACTATAGGGGAATGCCATCTGAACTGAATCACTAACTAGTCAGTCTCTCTGCGGATAATTGACACAATCAGGCTCAACAAGGAAAAAGCAATTGGAAAGAAATAATGTTTCTCAAAAATGTCAAGCAATGCGAGACAATCTGTCAATGCATCAGCACTTATTTCCTCTCATGCCTTAAGCAACAAGTGTATTACGTATTTTAAATAAGGTGCACAATCAAAATGGGCTTTCTGGGACATCTGGACATGCATAGTCTTAAATGTTCCTGTCCTGTTTGATAAGGGCTCAGAAACTACAAGACAGAATGAGGTTCCACTCCACACATCCTTTCCAACCATTCTCAACATCAACATCAGATTTTTTTACTTGAATTGTCTTTGAGACTGTACATTTTGTCATAGAAATACTTGCTTCACACTATTAAGAGTCCTGAATATGGCATTTTTTGTGTAGGACAAATAACTTAGTTTTGTTAACTTTGGTTTAAGGCTATTAGGTTAACTTATAACAACTTAAAGCTGCAGTGTGTAATTTCCTCCAAATGTTAAAATACTTTCCATTTCAAGTCAGTTACTTCTAAGCTGCATCAGTACCTGACGATATGGGAAACTTCTCCCAAGTGTGACGATCTCTGAAGCCCTTTAGAATCACAGCAATCTATTAACAGATGGCACTTCACGCTCCGCCTCTGATGCAGGCGTCATCACGGGCATATAAACCGAAGCACAACAGAATTTCTCTTTTCAGGGTTTAGAATTTCTCTCTAGTGCTCTGGACATCGGAATCTTCGCTTCATCGTTGAAACAGCACACCTTTTAAGTTCTACAAGCAATTTTAGGTGTTCTGGAATTCCCACAAGATGAGCCACGGCTCAGTTGTCAAAAACATCAGCAGCAAAATAGTGTCCTCAACTGACAACTGTTATAAACAACATGGCAAAAAAATGGCATTAATCCTTAATTCGCTGCATTACAATACTATGAGAATGCGCAAAATAACTGACTGGCAGAAAGCATAAGAGGTGGCACGAGGAAAAAATTGTGTTTGCTGTCTAAAGAGTCTAGTGCTGTCACAGAGACAGATGAGATATCTACCGACATTTATTTCATTAATATCTTTCAGGGAGTAAGACGTTTTTTTTTTTTTTTGCATGCCTTTCCATGAAAAAAAAAAAAAATGAAAAAAAAAAAATCTTACAGCACCTTTAATAATGAGCAAATTATTTCTACCTCCCTGCTTGTGCTCTGACGAACAGCATATCTTTTTAACACTTCTGTATTTTATTTTGTGCATTGTGTTGTATTGTGTTTCTTTCAGTGATAAGAAACAAAAAGAGCCTTTTCCTCAACAGTGTCTTTATAAAGATGACGTTTTGCAAATGTGGCCACAAGCACATGAAAAAACTAGTGATATATCCCTCTGTCTGAAGGGCATGAGTGCCATTATATATAAGCAGCACTTGTTGAGACTGATTATGTTCATTGTGAATGCATGAAATTCAGATCACTTTACTCTCGACTCGCTTTTGTTCTAAAAGCCAAAGCCGTTCCCATCTCCACCTGCTATACTGCTTCTGCTGCTTACGAGGAACTGCCAGAAGGAGGCACGCAAGGTCAGGATATAGAGCAAAGAGTGTTTGAGGATGATTTGTTGCCGGCTTGGGCCTTGCATCTCTCCTCTTCTCCATCTAAATCTTTGCCTGTCGAATATGGCAATGACGATCTGTGGCCTGCTCCAGCACACTGCTCTCATTCACGTTTATCCCTTTCAGGCACACAGTGCTTGTTGAGATCGATTGTGTTCATTGCGAGTGCATGACACTCAAAGTGATTCGGTCTCGGCTTTCTTTCTGGGAAAGCTGATGCCGGTCCCCTCTCCGCTCTATATCTAGTGAGGACGGGATATACAGCACGGATAATTTGTTGCCGGCTTGAGCCTGCGTCTCTCTTCTTCTCCATCTCAAGCAGCTTTGCCTGTTCAGTGTGCCCATGGCGATTTGCGGCTCGCTCCAGCACACTGCTATCGTTCATATTTGGCAGAGGTGATGTCAGGGATATTTCGTTGTTGGGCTTTTTTATACAGTAAGTGAGACATGTCAATGAGGTGCTTATGGCAATGGGCTGGGCGATATGGCTTCAAAAATTATATCTCAATATTTTTCAGCCTATTGTCGATTTTTGATATATATCTCGATGTAAATGCTCTGAAATGCTTCAAAAGGTATTTTTATTTATTTATTTTTTAATCAGAAGAATCATCATCTCATTCAAACAGTCATTGCAGCCTAGTAAATTCAATATTTTACAGACATTAATGAAGGCATGATTCCACACAGTTTTTTACTAGATGAACACAAGGGAGAATTAGATTTTGGCTAATCATTTTCATCATTATACACATTTATATTTATATTCCATATATAATAATACATTGTAGCTTAATAAAAAGCATTATTTACCTTCATCTATTTTTACTAAAACATCTTTGTGAATCAACAAGGTGTGCAAAAACTACTTCACTCATTTTTTGGAAGCCAGCTGAATATTGCAATACTAAATAGTAGTAGTAGTAGTAGTACATAATACTACTTATTACTGTGGGACCAAGTCTAAGTTTATTTTTGTAATATAATAATTATCATTATTACTTTTAGGAATAGATTTGTGTTATACAAAAGTAATATACTGTATTTCTGTCCTATTAACTTCACCTTCATTTGAATGGAAACCCAGCTAGTGTTGTCAAACATAACCAAAAACAAATAATTCTCATACTGCAAAGCTGTTTTGCTCCCACATGATTTCCTCACACATTGTTATATGTGTTAAAAATATTACTATATCCAAAATCATGTAAATATACTTTTACAATACATTTTCAGGACATATCACCCACCAATATGTGACAGTTGAGATGATTCAGTATTTGTGAACACTACAAGCAGCACAGATTAGACCAGTGGTCTCTAAGGAGACCAGAGCTGGAGGGAGCAAGAGAACTGACAGTTGGATCATTTGTAAGTGTGATATCGCTCAGAGACGGAGGAACCGCGACATGCTCGCATCTGCCTGCCAAAACCACTCCATACCGACAGTACACAGAAGAGCGCTGTACGTCATATGTGTGCTCAAAACACTCTTATAGACCCATAGTGTGCACTTTACAGATGGAGAGGTACTTGTTGGGTGGGATCGTAGGCAAGTGAAGGGCCTTGTTTGCATTCAGTGTTCAAATACTGTAAATGAAATACAAAAGTAACATGATGACATGTTGAGAAATATCAACACTGCTAAAGCAGACCTCAGATCAGCTTTGCTTGTGAAAATAAAAACCAATTGGATAAATGTGGAAATGTGGAGGGTATATTTCCAGCCTAAATCTGGGCAATTTCTTCTTGGGGGCACAAAGTGTGAGTGTGAAATTTGATTTGTGGAACAACTTCTAGGTTCAAATCAGGGCTTGATCAGACTTGTTGGATCAGTGGTTAGACCAACTGGTCTCTCTTGATCCAAAAATGCAGGTTTGGCTAATATGGCTATAGCTAAATGGCTAATACTAATACAATATTTGGTCCAGGTGTTTGTTCCATGTGTTAGACCATACCTGTATATTTTCCATAACTGCCAATTTTACTATTCAGCTTATGTCATGTTAATAAATGTTCATAATGTTCAGCCAATACAGTTCATGGTAACATCTTAAATGACAAATGCATTTCTGTTACATTTGTACAATAAACAATTTTGGAACTGTATTGGGACACAACTTGATGTCTAATCAAGTTGTTGCATGCTCACTTGATGCACACACACTAACACAATGCTGAATAAGCAGTATTTAACTTTTTTGTTCCTTGGTCATTCCTTCATAACACAGAATCTGACCAGATTCTTAACTTAATAACCACAGGGTTATAAGAGGGTACAGCCCTGTGGGTTTGAGCAGAAGGGCTAGTAACCAGCAGGATGACAGCAACGTGCATATTAATAGAACTGGCCTGTCCAGACATGAAGACATGCATACAGCACTTCCCCCCTCACTATCTACAGGCTTTCTAAGCCCTCTGCATGACATCATCCACTCAAGCATTATTCCCATCCATCACATCATGCTGCAGCCCTGTCTTTAGGTCATACTGTGCACGGTATTTTAGTCAGTGTTAACAAAGGCACATGCAAAGCACACTCATTTCAATGTGCTTTTACTGTCAGAATAAAGACAATTTTACACTTTTTAAACTGGCAAATGTATAGTGTGATCTAACAGGATGGCTCTGCATGAGTGACCTCCAGCGGATACAATGATGTACAGTGGCCCCATAAAGTATTTGGATACTAAAGTCAGACTTAATGTCCAAATGTTATTGCATTAGATACTAAATGCATAACAAGTGGCATATGCAAACAAATGATGCTCCAGCAGATCTTTTCTTAGAACTAACTTGTGTGAAAGTCATTTTAGGTAAATGAAGTCTGTTTCCCTCCTGTTCACACAAGTCTTTTAGCAGAGTAACCACAGTTGGTCTGACAAACACAAACTTTGTCCAACTGCATATGTCTTAATTTTGAACATTTAATCTATTGTTTTATCATTAAAACAGGGGTCTTCAACATTTAAAAAGTAGGGATGCACTAGACTAGCCACGATATTATAATTTTCACTAGTGCCCGACCGATATATCGGTATCAGCGTATATGTTTACCGATATGCGCCGATATAAAAACTTTTTTCAGAACATATAATGCAGAAAACAATGCTTTAGAATTGGTGTCATAGCGTAGTTTGTCCAGCAGAGCGCGCTCCGACTGCACTGTTTACAGAGCTGACTCATAGCTGATGGTGGCTCTGAAGACAGGGCGGAGTTAAGCTGTGTTTCTTCATGGTAAGTTGCTAACTCATTTGTGAAATACACACTGGAAAGTTAATAATCAATGACCCCATCATATTCCCTTTTCAATATTACAAATATAACGTTAACCCTATCCCTGACAATCATGTCACTCATGTTTATCACGTGTTTGCTGTTAGCCAGCTATAGTTTGTCAGTGCAGTCAGTGATGTAGCAGATTGAAAGGTAAACATCAGAGCATCTTTTTGCAGCTCAGCAGACAACGGTGCGGTGGTGGATTGTGTCTGTTGAGTGTTGATTTCACACGATGTTATTACCTAGTTGGTAAAACACAATGCTGCAAAGTAAAAAAAACAACGTCCGTCTTTTACTCTCCGTGACAATGAGCTTAAAGCTAACTAGCTAATCACGTAGCTACTTTCACTGCTGTCAGCTGAGTGGAAGCTAATGAGTAAACATGTATTCAACAAACTGTTTTGTTCAGGACTGACAGTTTGGTACCCCCTTCAACCGAACAATTCCAGTCATTGCATTTACAAAATGTAATATTTAAAAGTCTAGTTTTCCACAGTTGAAAGTTACCCCTGAACTTGCATAGCAGAATACGGTGTAACACCGCTGCTTATCTTGATTCAGCAGTATTAATATAGTCAGCATTTGACTGATACTAAACAGTAATACTGATGTTTATTTAGCTATTTATTTTATTTTTATTTATTCTTTATTTTAATGGTCAGAATTTGACTGATACTAAACAGTAATACTGATGTTTATTTAGCCATTTATTTTTATTTTTATTTATTCTTTATTTTAATGGTCAGCATTTGACTGATACTAAACAGTACGGATGTTTATTTGGCTATTTATTTTATTTTTATTTATTCTTTATTTAAATGGTCAGCATTTGACTGATACTAAACAGTAATACTGATGTTTATTTAGCTATTTATTTTATTTTTATTTATTCTTTATTTTAATGGTCAGCATTTGACTGATACTAAACAGTACAGATGTTTATTTGGCAATTTATTTTATTTTTATTTATTCTTTATTTTAATGGTCAGCATTTGACTGATACTAAACAGTACTACTGATGTTTATTTAGCTATTTATTTTTATTTATTCTTTATGTAAATGGTCAGCATTTGATGGATACTAAACAGTATTGATGTTTATTTAGCTATTTGTTTTATTTTTATTTATTCTTTATTTTAATGGTCAGCATTTGACTGATACTAAACAGTACTAATGTTTATTTAGCTATTTGTTTTATTTTTATTTATTCTTTATTTTAATGGTCAGCATTTGACTGACACTAAACAGTACTGACGTTTATTTAGCTATTTATTTTATTTTTATTAATTCTTTATTTTAATGGTCAGCATTTGACATACTAAACAGTACTGATGTTTATTTAGCTATTTATTTTATTTGTATTTATTCTTTATTTTAATGGTCAGCAATTGACTAATACTAAACATACAGTACTTATGTTTAAGCTATTTATTGTATTTTTATGTATTCTTTATTTTCTCAGTGTTCATTTCTAGAATTTGTTGACAATGTATAATAATAATGTCAAATGTTCTTTGATGCAAATATTTGTTTAAGAAAGCAGCCTTCTGAGTACCTTTGCATAGTCATATATGTGAAAAATCCACATAGAAAAGGTCTGTTTTCATTCCAGCTCAAAAATTACCTATATCGGCCACCATATCGGTAATCGGTGAATTTTCCCTCTCTAATATCAGTATCAGTTTCAAAAATCCCATATTGGTCGGGCTCTAATTTTCACAGCGGTGCAGTGTTCACGTTCAAACCGCCTAACACCAGTATTACCGCTGGTTGGACGCTAAGTAGTACTATGGGGTAATTTTCACTTGATTTCAAACTTTTAACTTAATTTTTTATTTATTTTAACTAAATTCAAATGAAACTGAAAAAAATGAAGTGCAATTAAAATGTGTGTTGTTCAACTTTTTGAAAGATGGCTTTTCAACAGTTGTGATGGGCAACATCTCTTTGGCAACGAACCTACTTCATCTGTGCACTCTCTCCATCATGGCCTACCGGTCGGGTATTTCGCTGTCCAGACAAATACATCACTTGTTGTGGGTTGTTGCGGGTTTAATGTTGGTGTTTTATTACCTTTCATACCAGGACCCAGTTTAGCTGCTTCAGAAGGGTAATGACTTTGAATGTGTGTGAATAATTTATTTTGTGCCCCGCTAGGGTTGGACGATATGCAAGAAATATTTTCACGATATTTTATAAATATATATATTATAAAAATAAAAAAAATAAAAAATAATAATAATAATAATAATAATTATAATAATAATATATATACATATATATATATATATATATATATATATATATATATATGTATGTATCAGTTTGGATGCTATGAGACGTTTCTGACAATCAATGTACCCCTCAAAACCACAACGTAATCAATCTCAAAATTAAAAATTTTGTTTGTGTGTTTAGTTGTCATGTAATTGTCACTGGATTTTGAATTAAGTGAAAAGTCACATCATGCGTGATCACTATCGATAATCGTTTTCATGATCGATCATTGCTGCTACGTCCGAGTACCCGAGTACTCGTGCCCATCCCTAATCTCATGTCACTCTGTGAAAAGTTTTTCAAGATCTATGAACCATGCTAGATTGTTTTGGGGCTTGTTTTAATTGCAGTGCTGTGCTGCAAGTAACAATGTGCAATTTCCCACATTCTGTTCATGTTTCATTAAGTAATAAGTGAAAATGATTGCCCCCAAGTAACATACATACATGTTTTTGTCGCATTTTCGTTTATTGCCTCATGAAACATAAACAGAATATGGGAAATGGCATGCCGTTACTCACAGCAGATAATCCCGAATTAAAACCAGCTCTAACACAACATAACAAGGTGTAGAGAAGTTGAAATAATCCTCACAGAGTGACATTAGCTTGGCTCTCACCTGCTCTCACTCACATGCGCACTGTCGTATGAGACTGCCAGAGTCTCTGCCTGAAGGAAAGATGCTGCAGGCAGTCAGAGATTCTCAGCCGCAAGCAAATAAACCGTAACAAATTATCTGCGGAAATATCAGCAATAATTACATTATCGGTGTGATAATTATATTTTGATTTTCCTGGTTATTGGCCAATAATATATTGCCCGCCGATAGTACATCCCTATTAAACAGGGGTCTGTGACGGTACTCAAGGGGGTCCATGGCGGTACTGCAGGCTACCCTGCCATTTTTCTTTAAAATAAATGCCACATGGTTTGCTATTTTGTTATATAATGCAAAGACATTTATACATTTTAAAGTGTGGCTAAAGTGTCCAACTACTTTTTGGGGTCACTGTATATATGTAGGTAATGGTGACATTGGCCTGCTGTCAGTTTCTAAGCTTGTGGGTGTTTGTTAACATGACGTTTACAATCACTACTCAGATCCTAATTGTTTTGCAGCTAGATGTGGGAAATAAGAGCAGGTGTGGGCTATCAGGTTTGGTCACAGAAATGACATACGGTATGAGAGCATGTGCAAGTATGCATGTGTCGCAGTTCAAATGTTCTTGCGTAGAGAGGGGTGTGTCGGGATGCCTTTCTGCCGATAATACGCTGTCGGCGACAGGTCAGGGCAAAGCCCAGGTTGGGTCACACCTGCCACTTGTGTAGTTATTAACATTAACAGTACAAAACTACAAAACAGCCTGGATTCATTACTCTATAATGATGTTTTAGATTTGTATTAGAAAAAAAGGGAACCTAAGTTCCTTCCCTATTTCTTCCTCGACTCACTTTAAAAATAACAAACTTGAGAGAGATGCTTCGCTAATGTTTAAGTACTTGTAAACAAGAGGCCTGCAAGTTTTTATATACTTTTCAGTTAATAAAAGAAAAAAACAGAACATATTAGGCAACTACTGGGTGATATGGCTACAAAAATTATATCTCAATATTTTTCAGCCTACTGACAATATTTAATATATATCTTGATAATTTTGTATTTGCTCTGAAATGCTTCACAAGTAATTGTTTTTTTTTTAATTAGATGAACCAACATTTCATTCAAACAGCCACTGAAACCAAGTAAATTCAATATTTAAAAGGCATTGATAAAGATCTAGTTACAAATAATGAAGGCATTTTACCCTCGGTTTTTCACTAAATGAAAACAAAGGGAGAATGAAATTTAATCATCTTTATTGATATGCCCTTTAATATTTTATATAAAATGATACATAGTAGCTTAAAAAAAAAAAAAAAAAATATTTACCTTTACATATTTTTACTAAAACATTTTTGTGAATGAACAAGGTGGGCAAAAACTACTACTTTTTTGGAACCCAGTTAAATATTGCAAAATACTGAATTATTACTGTGGTACCCAGACAAGTTTATTATTATAATATAATACTGAATTATCATTATTTTGAGGATTAGATTTGTTTTATACAAAAGTAATATATTTCTGTCCTATTTACTTCACCTTCCAATGGAGCTTTTATTTTGACACTGAAATAAAGTGCAGTATGTATCTGACAGATTACAATGTTACGCATCTGGTGAAACACTGTCATCTCCTGTCTGTTATACTGTCCTGCATTTGTAGATTTTTCACACATTAATTCTGAAGCGAGCAGCACATGCTCATAATATTTTTATTTAATTAAATCGCAGCCTTTTGTGGATTAATAATCACAATAGGACAAATCGTGATTATAATTTGATTAATTGTGCATTAAGACATAAATATTTGCCTTAAAGGTGCTGTAAGCGATTTTAGCCATTCTAGAATTTTCACAAACTGAGCAGTTGGATTAGCCACACCCACTGTTTCTAAAACCTGCATTCCAAAGACACTAAATGAGCTTAATTGAGACCGAAACAGAGCAGATGTGGTTGTCAAAAACAACAGCAGCAAAATAGCGCCCTCGACTTGCAACTGTTATGAACAAAATGGCATAAAAATTGCATTACGCCTGAATAATTAGCTGAAACTACAATACTATGAAAATGTGCAAAATGATTGACAAGCATAAAGCGTCAGACCATGGCCCAATTCAATTTGATGGAATTTTGCTATGAAACTGAAATGCGAAAATCTTAAAAATATATATATATTTTGAGTGTAGCAACACAGTCAAACCACAATATTGTCCAGAACATTTTTCTCATTTTTCTCATTTTCCAAGACTTTTCCATGACTGGAAAACTACACTGCAAAATTCCAGGTTTTCCAGGTTGTTTGGGAACCCTGATAATATTCTAACTTTCAGAATAGTAACTAATAAATATCTTGTTACTATAAGTTAATATTCAGGTTGTCTGGGTAAAAAAAAACAACAACAAAAAAAAACAACTGTTGTTAATGTAAAATCAGCTACACACAAACTCTTCATGCATATGTCGCCAAAATAAAAGCTTGACGGTTTAGAACTCATTGGTTTAACAAAACTGCATAGCAATCCCCCGTAAAAGTTAAGATCTTATTACAGAATATTACAGAAATATTTTACTATTGAATAATAATAATAATAATAATAATAATATAACTGCAAGCAGCAGTGATGGGCCCAAGCACAACTGGTCCATTTCCACCCGGTGGCTTTCAAAAAACAATGCAAGGTGGACACATACATTTGGCATTATTCTAAACAATTTTGAAGCAATTTGAGTAAATATAAGAGGACTATTTTAAAGTCTGTTGTAAGAGCCACACTTCCTGCTGCCAGATGGTGGCGCTATGAATGTGAACCAAAACGGTCAAATCCATGTGATTAGCCCCCAAGACTAAACATACATCTCAATTTTGATCTAAATCACACATTGCGCACAGAAGATATGAAACACTTCCTGTTTCCCATTTTTCGCCATTAATTTAATGCCTCACCATGGCAACACCATTTGATATATCAAAATATGTTCGCAATTTGGCATCTTCAATATCTTGGCATAATGTTGTCCAAATGTGGTGACAGTCTCATGAATCACCTAGGAAGAGTATTTAAAAGTTCAAAGTTCACAATTTTCAAAAAATCTAAAATGGCCGACTTCCTGTTGGACGGACCTAATGACTATAATTATGAAAGTTGTCCGGCTTGATGAAAACTATATATGTACCAATTTTGGTGACTGTAGGTGAAAATGGGGGTGCAACAGAGGCCATCTTACACACCCATTTTAAAGGGGGTGCTACAGAGCCGATCGATATATATCACCTTTTTTCAAATATAAATAGGACTGCTCGTTGCACAATAGTCTTTGTCTCTTTAAACATATTCCTTAACACAACTATGGTAAAGTGTGAGCGGTAAAGGGGATTGCACACCCAACATGTCTGGTGGACGACATGGCGCGTTCTAAAATTCGAAATAATTATTTTTTATAAAGCTAGGCACACATCTACGACTCCCAGCTACTCAGGAGGTGGTTTAAAATTCTGCAGCACCACGGAGATCAATTTGCATAGTTTTCTCATTAAATTTAACCCAAATTATTATCAGTTACACCAATTTCATACACTAACCTGCAAACTCATCAACGCCACTGTTTATTTTTCAAGTACAAACCCAGTTCCGAAAAAGCTGGGACAGCATGAAAAATGCTAATAAAAACAAAAATGAGCAATTTGTAAAATATATATTCACCTTTTCTATATTGAAAGCACTACAACTAAATATTTTATGATGTTTTAACCTGTGAATTATTATTATTATTATTATTTTTAAATGTACAGTAATTTCAAATCAGATGATTGCAACACGCTCCAAAAATGTTGGGATAGTTGAGTGTTTTCCACTGTGAAACATTTGTTCTAATAACACTTATTAAGCATTTGGGCACTGAAGACACAAGTTTGTTAAATTTAGAAAGGGGAATTTTCCCCCATTCATCCATTATGTAGGTCTTTAGCTGCACAATTGTACATGGTCTTTATTGCCGTATGGTGTGCTTCATAATGCGCCACACATTCTCAATTGGAGACAGGTCAGGACTGCAGGCAGGCCAATCTAGCACACACACTCTCTGCTCACTTGTAATCCGGGTAGTATGTGGTTTGAAGATGTCCTGCTGGAAAATGCAGGGACATCCCTGGAAAAGATGGTGCTGGATGGCAGTATCTGTTGCTCCAAAATTTGTACATTTCTGTCTGCATTCATGGTGTTCTTACAGATGTGTGTTACCCATGCCATGGGCACTGACACACCCCTGGCCCATACAGACACTGGCTTTTGGACCTGATGCTAATAACAGCTTGGATTGTCCTTTTCCTCTTTGGCCAGGAGAACACGACGGCTGTGTTTTTCCAAAACGTTCTGAAATGTGGACTCTTCGGACCAAAAAACACAGTTCCACTGTTCCACTTTACATCTAAGATGAGACCGAAACCAGAGAAGTCGGCAGCGCTTCTGGACAGTGTTGATGTAGGGCTCCTGCTTTGCAAGTAAAGTCTTAACTTGCATCTGTGGATGCAGCGGCAAATGGTGTTGACCAACAAAGATTTACTAAAGTAATCCCAAGCCCATGTTCATGATATCCATTACAGATGAATTATGTTTTTTTAAGGCAGTGATGTCTGAGGGATCAGAGATCACGCGCATTAAGAAGTGGTTTTTGTCTTGCCCTTTACGCACCGAGATTTGACCAGATTCCTTGAATCTTTTAACTATATTGTGCACTGTAGATGGTGAAATGCCCAAAATCCTTCCAATTTGTCTTTGGGGAACATTGTTCTCAAAGTGCTGGATCATTTGCTGAAGCATCTCTTGGCAAATTGACAAGTCTTGAACTATTCTTGCTCTTGAAGGACTAGGCTGTTTTGGAGGCTCCTTATACAGTATACAGTATTATTATACACAATTGCCTCATCTGTTTAACATCTCCCGTTTCACTTCACCTTGTTAATTCAACTCGTCAAATTGTTATTAGTCTTAAATTGCCTATCTCAACTTTTTTGGATTGTGTTGCAATCATCTGATTTGAAATTACTGTATACAAAAAAAATAAAAATAAAAAATGAAATTCACAAGGTAAAACATCATATAATGTGTAGCTGTAGTGCTTTCAATATAGCAAATGGTGAATATAATTTACAAATCACTCGTTTTTGCTTTTATTAGCATTTTTTATACTGTCCCAGTTTTTTTGGTATTGGAGTTGTAAAAAAAAAACTTTAAATTTTCTGTGTATGGTGACTAGATTCACAACTGTCACCTGCCACATTGACAGTGATCACTGTGCCTTGTACTACCCGCGACCCACTTCAGAAAATGTTATATCACCCCCTTGTGGTCTCCCAATGCTATTACGCAATACTACATAAACGGAAGACCAGACTGAAAACCACACAAATCAGTCTTGTAATTTAAATGTCAGCTAATATTAGTATATCAATGCCTCAAAAACGCATCGATTAAATAACGTGCCAATCAATGATCGATATATCAACATTTCATGACATGTCTACTTGTTTTTTTTTATCATATCACAGTTCAAATCACAATCTTTTCTAAATACTGCTGAAATATTCTGGTCAAAATCATGCATCCCTTATTGTAACTGACATGAACAAATCATTAAATTGTCAATCATATTTGATTTTTCAGAATTACTTATCAGCCCAAATTTTATAATCATGACAGCCTTTTATAAGTTCTATATTGGGTTTTGGTTACAGTGTAGAACCCAAAGTCTCTTACCCATTTGACTCCTTAACATTTTCTTAGTGGAGCTCAACGGAATGGGGAGTGTGCAGATTTGTTTGATTGTAGTGTTTTTATTGTAATGCTGTGACACAAAACATTTATCCTCGCTGTTAGAAATTCTTATAAAAAGCCAGAAAAAACATATATATGAAAAACCATTAACACCACAGGCTGGTATAAAACTAGTTTAAAGTGGTTTAAACAGAAACAAGTCTTCGACTGCAAGTCTGCAACATTTGTGTTTCAGAACAAGTCTTTATTGCTCTGTGATCTCAGTAGCATCATATTGGAATAAGCACAATGCAAACAAACTTTGTGGGCGTTTTGTTAGCCTTAGCATTAATGGTTTTCCTAAAGTATTTCTAACGGTGACCACATGACTTTCACTAGTTAGCACTTAAAAGCATGTGAGGGAGAGGGAAAAAAAAAGCAAAAACAACAACAGCGTCATCACATTCTATATTTACAACAGAGAGATGAGAGAAAATAACAGCTAAACACTTCACCTAGACCAAAAAATATAGATGAATATAGAAAATATACTATAGATGACTAACATGACAGGTGCAAAATTACAAGAAGTGGGGCTTGGGCTACTAAAGAAGACATATTTATTTTCATGCAAGAACTCTAAGGATCATTAAGAAAGAAATAAGAGACGTGGAGTGAATGAAAAACTTGCAAACTATGAACACGCCAAAATAGTGACTGAAAAAACCCACAGGCAGGATAGAAATGACCAAAGAACAACCCACTTACTTGACATTAAAGCTTTCCTTAAATTGTTCAAAACCCAGAGTCCTAAATTGAGTAATACTAACAAACAAAAAACTGCATACATTTGTATGCGTTTCAGTCCAATTTCTGGGGGTCAATTGAGATACAGGATTCACTTCTTTTCCTGTTAAAATTCCATACATAATTTTATTGTAAATTAGCATTTTACAAACTTAAACATTTAAATGCTTTTGTTTATATGCATAATTATATGTGTGCAAATGTACACAAAAATGCTGTGTATAATACATGTATACATTTGTTAACAAATAGTGTATACAGTACTATAATGTATATATTTAAAATTTGACACCAGACATACTTCATAAATAAGTCCTTAAATAAACAAAATAGTACAGCACAACTGGATTGCAAGCTCACCGTAAAGTGACACACTCATTTTACTTATTTTCTTTATTCTCCATCTGAAACTAGAAAAATTCCAAAAAGAGAACTGAGAGGCACAGATTTTACAGTACTTCTCTTTTCTCCCATTTTCCACGTACTGTTTTGAAGCAGTGACTTCGGTAAACCACTTTGTGGCTTCCATTTAGCTTTCACGTGATTGGGGACTAGCCTCTTCTCTATTGTCTGTTGCAAGAAGCCATCCAAGGTTAATTCTTACCTAATCTAGCATAACAAAGACAAAATATGGGATGTCATTTTCACAGTTAGCATATTTGCCAACATGATTGTCCACCCACACCCTGTCTCCGGTCTGCTTTCACACACATTGCCGTATGTTCCACAAATTACAAATAATCAACAACAGTTTTGAATGTGTTTACATGAACCAAAACCCAGATCCCCCTGACACAAATGTCCTTAGATGCTCACCCAAATTTGAAAGGGTTTCTTACTACTCCAATGAACCGATGTACATGGTCAGTCGAACCAGGTTCCACACCAAATACCTTTTTAAAACTTTTTAATATAAACAAGCATGTGGCAGATTTCAAATTAAATATAAGTTGGCCTGTATCTTTAAAAAATAATAAAGTTTAAAGCTTTTTAGAAAGACCATCATACAATTTCCTGAGGAGATTAAGGTTGCATAACAGTTCTAGGATCGGACTGTGAATTAAGTCTCAGTATGGTCTCTACTAAGCATTCTGAGCATGGTTGTAATGGTTTTAAATCCATGTTACAACCATGCAAATCATGGTTTGTCCCTAACGCTGTAGGGGCACAATACTGCTGTTGAAGGAGTTTCACTCTGGAGCGTCACAGTTTTTGGCCACCATGACTTGCTAACACGGTGCTTGAAGATTGGAAGACTGGAAGGAGAAGACAAAAGATCTTCTGTGTTGGACCAATAGTTCTAGTAAAACAGTAGGGGTGATAAAACTATTGATTTTCAGATGCATATAACTGAAATATACCCATATGAATCAATATCAAATCGAAATAGAGAAATCTGTACTGATACCCAGCCCTATAAAACAACCTTTGTTATTTGTTATAAGGACAAAAAAATTACCTGGGATTCTCACAGCTGCAGCTATTTTAATGTCCGCACTTTATTTAAAAAATAAATAAAATAAAAAAAATTAAAAAAACATTGCTGTTGTATTTGTGATAGATATTGATGGGCAAGTTGTGTCAATTGCACCTATTGTCACAATTGCACTTCGTCATCTCTGTCGTCATTTATGGCACGGAGGAGGAGATCTTTAATTCACCACCCTTATCTTGCACCTTCGTGATGGCTTCAAAAGCCAGTGCTCTGAAAGGCACTGCTGGCCTTGCGGAATGAATGGTTGTGCAGACACTTCTTAATAAACCTACACAGTATTGATTAGGAGGCAAGAACAGTTCCCAAGGTCTTTCTTGCTGCACTCAACTGATAAAATCTCAAACCCTTTCCATCTTCATTTCGATTGGGATGGGGTCTGGGTAGCTCAGCGAGTAAAGACGCTGACTACCACCCCTGGAGTCACGAGTTCGAATCCAGGGTGTGCTGAGTGATTCCAGCCAAGTCTCCTAAGCAACCAAATTGGCCCGGTTGCTAGGGAGGGTAGAGTCACATGGGGTAACCTCCTCGTGGTCGCCATAATTTGGTTCTTGCTCTCGGTTGGGCGCATGGTGAGTTGTGCGTGGATGCCGCGGAGAATAGCGAAGCCTCCACACATGCTATGTCTCCGCAGTAGCGCGCGCAACACGACACGTGATAAGATGCACGGATTGACGGTCTCAGACGCGGAGGCAACTGAGATTCGTCCTCTGCCACCCGGATTGAGGCGAGTCACTACTCCACCACGAGGACTTAGAGCACATTGGGAATTGGGCATTCCAAATTGGGGAGAAAAGGGGAGAAAAATCCTTTTTTAACAAAATGACCTGGTGAAGGCAAAAAGAAGAATAAATAAGGTGGTAACCTAAAGAAAAAATGGTGACCAATCACAGCTTTTTAAAAAAACTTTCCCTTATACATAAGACAGTTCTGTCAAAATCAACATTACCACCTGTAACTAGTTTTACAACTAATAAGGACTGATGCTGTTTCTTACAACTATTACAGGGCTCCAGACTGTGACTAAAATGGTCGCAAATGCAACCAAAAATAAATGATTGCGACAATAATTTAAAATCTAGTCGCAATTAGCAACAGTCAGGATATGTGCTTTCCGGTTTCGTCAGATATCATCTTGTGAGTTATTGAATAAATCTTTAAAGCGCCAGTGTGTCTCGTGCCACCTTTCACCCATTCTGTTGATGATATGAGCTCGCTGGCTCCACGCAACAACAAACACAGCACGAGCCATGATGTTCGATTCTTGAACAGATGACTCTTTTGAACTGGGTCTTTATAATGAATCACCTGACAAGAGCTCATTTGAACTCAGGAGCTCTGGTTAGCAGTTTGAATTCGAGTCACTTTCTCAGCAAATCAGCCTTCAGTGAGTTCACAACTGGGAGTGCAGACATTTCAAAATAGTAGCCCCATGTGTATTTCGGCTTGTTTATAATTAAAAGTCCCATGTTATGTACCAAATCTTTCTTTTTTCCTTGTTATTATTGATTGGGATTGGAGTAGCACAATAAACTGCATCTGGGATTTCATTCAGTTTGCACTCTTGTAGTCTTTGAGTCTGGGCCATTTAGTCACAGTAAAGATATATATATATACTCTTAAACAACTATTACACAAGATGCAAACATTCACTGATGCTAAAGAAGGCAACACACTACTATATGCATATTATACTTTATGTAAATACATGTAGATTCTGAAGGGCAGTAGTAAATAAAAAATAAAAAAATATCTTTTATCTGTTATATTTGTATAAATTCTGAAAGGGGTCTGAAAACATATGAGAAAAAGGGGAATGCAAATTTGTGCACTCAACTATACAGTATATATATATATATATATATATATATATATATATATATATATATATATATATATATATATATATAAAATACCCGATTAATGAGTTATCAGCTGTCTTTTCTTTGGCTTTTCTATCTTTTCATTTGCACTCACAGCTTACATAGAAACCAATACTTACGGAATTCGGGTATTGCACATAAATTCTGAGTCTTCATAAAGGCTCACATTTTTATCATTTCACATTTTCTTATTCAGAAAAACAACTGATGAAAATTAGCTTTTTAGAAAATGCACTCTGCCAGTGTTCAGAAATTTCACACACATACACACATACTGATCTGATAAACTTCCAAGTTTCTCGTACTGCTTCACATTTTACACCATAAATGTGGATCCTCATTCGTTGGTATGCATCATTTTAACAAGAACCAATTACCAATACAGTAGAATTCAATAAGAATCCAAATATTGCAAGTATTGTCACACTTGGCTTTGCCTGAAAGCACATGCCATCATTTCTCAACCAACACCTCAACGATATATCCACAGCTCCCCGCAGTGGACTCAATTGTAACTAAGTTTTGAAACGCTCTGTCCACACTGCCATTTTACAAAAGTTGCTTGTCCACACTAAAACATATGAAAACTCTTAAATCCCCTTACTGAGCATGCGAAAAATCACCATTCCAATGTACGGTCAGAAATGCAGTTGTCCTCGTGTTCCATCGCCGGACAGCAACTTCCTGTAACCTTTGAAGGAATGCATTGTGAAGGTTGTACAAAGTAAAATGTATCTTTAACAATGCTATAAAAGTGAACAGCAGGCACAACAATGCTGCTACAACATGGGCCACCATCTTGATTGTTTTGGGTTGAATGGATCATATGACTGCGTCACATGACAACAAATATGTCATTGTTTTCATATATTTCCGTTTTCCCTGTTCACACTACAATGCAAAGACGGTGTTTTCAAATTGATCCACTTTGTAAAGCATTTTCGAAAAGCTCAGTTTTCGCTGTCAGAAGTGTCGTCTCAGTGTGGATGGAAGGCCAAAACATTGAGAAAAAGATGCTTTTTAACATGAAAACGAATTAGTGTGGATGTGGCCTCAGAGGGAAAGTATAGTATAATTCAGTGTTTCCTATGAAAATTAGTTTGCGATATACCAGTACAGTAGTTTTTAATAGTCTGCTATTTTGGTGCAGAAAGAATATTCGATTAATCGATTTTCATGTGCATCCCTGCTTAGAACTTGTTTATTCTTTATACAGGCCAAAAACAGGCTGGTTTAGTCAAGCAACTGCTTAGCCACAACACTTCCTCAGTTCAAGAATCTAATCAAATACCTAAAAAATATATATATATTATTTAAACATCAAACAAGCTTTCAAAATTAACTTATTTAAACAGGAGAAAAACAATTTGAACTGTTTAGGTTTAGTCTTTAAGGTGCACCTCCATCCATTTGATAACCCACAAATCTACAAATACATTAGAAATAAAAAAGTCTAATGCACCAAAGCAGTGACTAGACTCCCTGACAAGACACCACCCTAAAGGTGCACTGCCTCAGCTGAGGAAAACAACCTGAACCAGGATGTACCCGATACAGCTTGGCAGAACTGCAAGGTTTTTATATATAAGTAAGTCACCAAAAGAAAGCGAGCACACAGCAGTGTAAAATCATTCTTTCTCCATCCATTCAGAAGTATTTCATATGGAATCACACCAGAACCCTAAACAACCCTTCCTTGGTCGACTCAGATCTTTAAACGACCAACAGTGATCTTACCTTTCTGGTACCGTTTCCAACGACAGTCAGGGCAGATGCGAGAGGGATGTGTCTGTCGCGTGTAGCACGAGTGAGTCTTTATCAAGAATACCAGTCTTTTTACATGGAACTCTGGTGGGACCTCTCCCACCTCTGACTTCCTGTGTATGGGTAATCAGGCCCTCCCAGAATGCCTTACAAACCGAGACCACTAAATCAGAGGGGCTGGGGTGGACTGAACACAGAACAGATAGGGTGTGCGCGCAAATAAACAAACACACACACTCATGCTGACAGAATACTTCAGAGGTCATGAAAGAAAAAGAAAGGAAAACAAATTCTTGAACTCGTTGGGAGTGTCCTACAGGCAGAACATTTCATATGCAATATAAAAAAGGCTTAAAGTTGATGTGTCAAACTTCTTCACCACTAGCATAACCAAAGAGAATTGCAAAAATAATGATCGTTTTCCAACAGGTTTGCAGAACACTTCTTTCATCTGCCATTGGTTATTGTTGCATTGTAAATCAAATTGGGATGCCCTAACAAACAGAAATTATTTGAAAGCACCACAGAGCAACAGTGTTTAGACTTTCTGGAATATCATTCTACAAATGGCTTACTTAGAGCCATCTCTGCATATTAAGATGGAATAGGGGAAAGTTTTTTAACACTTCAGCTTTAAGGTAATCTTCAATACAAAAATAGCTGTCACTTTGCATTATAAATAATTAAAAGCCTAGACTTCAAACCACAATAATTTAAAATATTTGCATCTCACCACTCCTACATTCAGAAGTGATGGGGGGAGGATTGCTTTATTCCAGTAACATATTTCAAAGCACATTTTTTGGCAGAGTGTTCTCAAGTACTCATGCTCTGCCCTGTAAGCTGCTCACCAGCCCATTACAATCTAATATTTTCCAGGCCTCAATAATCTAATCAAATGAAAAAGTGACCCAATGAATGAAGCGCGCACAGTCTCTCTTGGTCTCTCTTGGCTGCACAGAAAGAGAAGCCCAATTATGAGTACAGCTTTACTGCGTTTTATACATTATTCCCATAGTATTTTTTCAGCAACGGTGCTATTATGCATGCATCCACAAGCCCACGATGATGGACCGGTATTTAATCGCATCAATGGAGGAATAGCTTAAAACAACTTTAGAATCATTACAGATGGATTATTCATGTCCGCCTTATCATGTGTGTGTTTATTTACAGGGGGGTTTTGACAGCTGAAGGGCTCTGGAAGCCCAGATAGCTGTAGTAATAACTGTCAAATAATGAAATACCACAACGCTTTTTTTAAAAATGTATTTATGTTTTTAAACATAAATACAAACAAATAATATAAACCTATTTAGGAGAACATACATATATAACAAATAACAACACTACTGAATCACTACACCAGTGGTTCTCAACTGGTTTTGCTTTGGGACCTAGATTTTATTATTATACATTTTCTTCAAGAATCTCAAGATCTTCCCAAAGCAATGCAAAAAATCCAACAAAAATGAACTGTAACACTTTATTTGGATGGTCCCAAGTAGATATTTAACTGACTATAATTGACTTATCAACTGGCTTGCTATAGCTAGTAAACAGTGTTTCAACAAACATTCAGTAGACTATCAATAGCCTGTATAACGGCAGCAAAATAACAGCTTATCGACTGAATTGCTATAGCTAGTAAACAGTGTTTCAACAAACATTCAGTAGACTTTCAGTAGCCTGTATATAGATCTCTGTTAATGACCTACTTACATTATTGTTGAGAACATCAGTTCATTAAAAGGTCATTAATAAAGATCTATATACAGGCTACTGAAAGTCTACTGAATGTTTGTTGAAACACTGTTTACTAACTATAGCAATTCAGTCGATAAGCTGTTATTTTGCTGCTGTTATACAGGCTATTGATAGTCTACTGAATGTTTGTTGAAGCAAGCCAGTTGATAAGTCACTCATAGTCAGTTAAATATCTACTTGGGACCATCCAAATAAAGTGTTACCAAATAAACACTTGCAGAAAATATCCAAAATTATGTAAACACTTCTTGCAGAAAGTAAATATGAAATAAATATAAACACTTCTTGCAAAAAATATTATGACTGAATTAATGCATTTACATTTATTCATTTAGCAGAGGCTTTTATCCAAAGCGACTTTCAAAATGATGAAACATTTTCAGAGTCCTGCGGAGTGCATCTTTTGGCTTTTATAATATTCTTTTATGTGATTCATTTAAGGAGGTAAACAAAGTGCTTGTATTATGAGTGAATATCATCGTACGACACAGTTTACATTTTTCTGCTCTGTGTTGTTGGTTTTTGTGAACCCACACCACAGATGTCACACCTGTTTTAATAACAAGCTCCTCTTAATTTTCATAACTTGTTTGGGAGTTGTCCCGTTCTGTCGAGAAGTAAAAAATTATCTAGTTGCGCGAGTGATCCCTCTCCTGTAAATATCGGGAATCCTTTGCGTGCTAGCGAGATTTCATGTGCGCGACACATGAGAAGCATATTAAGTGCTTCTGAAGTGCCAAACACGAGATGAATGCCATTGAATTTGCTTTGGCGGCTGCCGAAAAATATTTTAATGCCATAAAAACTCATGTTCATGATTCTTAAATTCTCTCAGTCTCACGTGAAGCCTCGTCCACTTATAGATAAGCCCAAACTGCACACATGGATATTTACATATCGCAATATACATGATAACACAAAATCTCTATCATTTGACACTTTATATACACTTTAAAAAAAAACTTGAAGCAATGTCTACTTAACTGAGAAACACCAAGAAAACATGCAATTGTTTTAATTTATTATTTACATTGATACATTTAAATGTGTGAAATAAGCTAAAGGAGTGCATTCAATAGCATTTTACCTAATTTTTGTGATATTGGAATTGGTATAGAGAAACGTGAAATTGTACTGGTGTTGGTGCCGACTACTGAAATTTTGGTATCGTGACAACCCTATTAGCACGTAAAGTGCTGAATTGGAGATTATCTTTAAATTTGCCTCATTGGAGGCAGAACCATGGCATTATTCTTTCCCTGCTGTCCACGACCCTATCCGAACAGATCTAGCAAGCATTAGGTTGTATCAAGAATATTAATGAACCGCTGCTGAATGCTATATTGAGGTTACTGGGTACAAAACTTACCAGGGGTGGCCCTGTAACTTATGCACAAAAAATCAAATGTAAAAAAAAATTATGTTATTTAACTGGTTGTCTTTTTTCTCATTTTGGCACAGAAACATCAAGGTCTTTTTCTCTCTTAGTGTGCACTGTGTATTTTGGACAACTGACGAAAGGTGTACCAAGACCAACTTGAGGCCATTTACTGCAAAGAGAACCCTCAATCGTTACAGTATCATGAGAGTACCATGTGACATTGTTAATTGTGTATATTGTCCCACAGAAACCCTACACCTACATTTCTCCCTAAACCTAACCCTACCTTAAGCCTACCACCCATTACAGGACTCAAGCAATTCTCCTTCGACGTTTTGAGTTAGCAACTAGTCGGTGACTGGTCTGTGACTAGGGCTGCATTTACAGTGCAAGCCTTAATGTACAGATCCGATCTTTTTGTCCCACCTGTTTACATTCACTTCAGACATAACCAAATGTGTTGACATTAATTACCCATCAAGATGCACTAGACTGTAGAATAGAACTATGAACGGCAACGAACATGGAATTATTGTGCTTGCAATATTTCTTGGAAATATAGATAAACATCAAGTAGTGTTGTCAAAAGTTCCGGTACTTCGGTACCAAGTCGATACTAAAATAAAAAAGATTTAACAATACCAGTGTTTCTGCAGTACTGGTAGTAACAATTACCGAATCTATCCAGCACCAGCGCACAATATGACTGACACACAACTGCTTTAAAATGCTCACAGGCTTATTTTGAATGCGTGCTCTGTTACTTCTCGTACACTGAAATGGACAATTAATCAAATTAAAATCGTGACCTATCCTAGTGTGATTTATAAAATCGCCAAAGGCTGCAATCTTACTGTGGATGAGCTGCGTACTTTAAATAAAACCGACCGCTCAAACACTGGAAACTCCACAGACATTGAGAATCATTCACGTTGTATGAGATGACAGAGCAGAGCACTTATCCATTGTGAACCACGCAGCACATGTAAAATATATATTGATATAATTAAAATCACAGCATTTGTGCTTTAATCTCAGCTCAGCTTTACTACTATCGCATTTAAAACTGCAGAGTTGACCAAAGTGCTTCACAGTAATACAATTTAAAACATAACATTTCAAAATTACCACATAAACAAACACCAATAATCTAAAATACAAACACTCCAAAACTGTATCCCACATTTCATTTGTCAGACTCAAAGTGTAAACAGATGAGATTTCAGACATGACTTAAGTCTTCAATGATCACACCGCGCCGTGACGCGAACTGTTTATCCGGAAAAGTGAAGCATCCTGCAAAAAACACACATCATACTAAAAGCACGATTCAAAATAAAATCTAGATGCCTGAAATTGAAGATTTTGAATAAAAATATATTACAACTGTATAGTAAAATGTAATATTCACTGTAATAATAATAATAATAATAATTAAAATGTCACATGCAAGACAGCTGTTGAATAAAAGTTTGGCAAAAAAAATGCAATGACATGTAGAAAAGTTCTATTTTCACTTGTTAAAAGTTTTAAGAATTTATTGATTAGAACATTTTGATGATGAAATTAAATTAAACTTTAAAAAATGTTCTGGAAAGTTCTGGAAAATTATAATTACTAAATTATAATTTTTAAAATAATTGTTAAATAATTAAAAATAACTAAACTGGTGTGTTCAATAGCACATAGCATATTTTTTCCTGTGGTATCGAAATTGGTATCAAGAACCATGAAATTTCACTGGTATCGGTACCGACAACAGACATTTTGGTACCTTGACAACACTATTCACAAGAATACAATTAATTCTTCAGAGATGACTCCCTCCATGATTCACATGTAAGAATTATCATGCATTAGCCAACCTGAGCGCTACAAAGTGATGATTTCACAATGGAGCTAGTCTGTCTGTTACGTAACTTTGACCACATTTATACAAACAACACCGATTTATGACTTTATTCTGGTTAAGCCTTTATTATAAATTTAAAAAAAAAAAAACGTTTAAATGTTCCATAGAGTGTACATCGATTCAAAAATATTCCTGTATATGTGGTTACGAATAAACTAAAACTCTTTCTTATACCTCTATTCACTTCTAGAAACACTGGAGAGGCTTGCTCTTGCCATTTATTGCACTGCATTTAGCTAATTATGCACATGTAATATGCAGGCAAAATAATTATCATTGATGTCCTCCACATTATTTTAAAATATGTTTTTGTAAAACTTTTTGATAGACTTGGGGTTGTTTTGCATTCTTTTAATGTTTTTGGGTGTCTCCTCACTGCAAAATGTGTTCTTGGCATCAAGTACCTCCAAAATAATGTTGTCATACATGCACAACTGAAATTAATGTAAAAAAAAAAAAAAAAAAAGAAAAAAAAAAAAAGAGAGAGAATCGGACATGAGTGTTCAGACTTAGGTCAGATGTCCAGATATTAGATATGTATCTGATTTAGAACCACATTTTCCAGTTTGTGCTTTTGGCATGCATGCAACAAGATCCGATCTGTGCTAGACATCTGTGAAAAAAAAAATGGAATTGGTTAGATTGCAGCATGTGTAAATTGCCGACTTGCTCAGACTAGTTGAAAAGGCTATAAGGATTTAAAACCTATTTAAAATCTGACCAATGAGTGATCAGATGGACGCACTGCACCAGCGAGTGAGAGGTCAGCAATGAGCAAAAGCCAATGAAATATAGAGAGGGAACAAGAGGAGAGCAATGCATTGGGAAACAGGAGCCAAAATATAAAATAAAACAAAATATCACCATGTCTCCCTACCAGCTGTCTTATCAATGTTTTGAGCTGTTTATCCTTTTTTTTTTTTTTTTGATTCTGTGCAAATCAGTGCAATAACAGGTGCAAACTGTCAAGTCTGTCAAATTCAAATTCGAAATTCAAATTTACATTTAATTTAAGATGCGCATTTGAATGCTAAAATGAGCATTCAAATTTTGGATGTTTATCAAGTACTGATGATGATTTATTTTCTTGGGCTAAAACAGACACAGTGCAACGAATAAAACAGAACGTGGGTGTCTCGACAACAATTTTAACAGTTGAATTGCCTTTTTTATTGACAGTGTCTAAAGGCAGCATAAAATAAATCCATATGATTCTAGTGGTTAAATCCACATCTTCCAAAGCGATATGATATGTATTTAACCACTGGAGTCAAATTGACTGTTTTTTATTCATTATTTATCTATTGTATTATTATATTTATGCTGCCTTTATATGCTTTTTGGACCTTCAAAGTTCTGGCAACCATTCACTTGAATTGTACAGACATAGAGTTAAAAAAAACAAAAATCATAAGAATGAAAGTTATACACATCTGGGATGGCATGGGGGTGAGTAAATGATGAGAGAATTTTCATTTCTGGGTGAACAACCCTTTAATATCACGTCAAAAGGGGCATTTTAAACAAAAAGTGCATTTGATCATTGTTTTCTTATCAGTGTCTCGCTGCATTAGCATTACATACAAATATATTTAATGAAAAAAGCTGTGGTATCGCCGTTATTTTGAAGCTTAAGTCCGTGGTAGTACTATGGCACTGGTATAGGCTACTGTGCAACACCAAGTTTCTTTCCTCATTTTACTTTTTAACTTTATATTTGAGAATATGAACTGGCTAAATCTTTTGACTTTATAATTTAAGGCACATTTGTTAACAGCCAGATATGTTCTTAATATGTTTTAAAAAGAAATTACTATTTGGCACAATTTATATTTGTCTACAACACTACTTTGAAAAACTTAAGCATAAGGTTTTTTAGATAATGAGAAACATAACCTGTCCAAACTTTTGACCGGTAGTGTACATACACATTTTCCAGCATTTTCTGAACTCGTATCGAGGCAAGGATGTGCATATTCATGACACTGACATGGGAGTCTGGTCACACGTGAGTAGCTAAAGGAATGTTTGTGTGAATAGTGAGTCAGACTGTCCAACCTTGCACTATAATGTCTCTTTTTTACCTACCATTTCAGGAGAGATTTTTAATACGGTAGAGTGAAAGCAGAGTTAAGTTCCTGTCAACACCTGACACAGTTTCGCACTACAAATTTTGTTTTTTTTACATAATTTTTCAGAATCCACATTCAGTATGTGTGGTCTGAAAAACAAGAAAGTAAGGTCCAGTGTTGGAATACAATCATTTGCTCTTTCTGTTCATGGATAAATTCCTCAGTCTCCCTAGTCTTCATGCTATCTGACCTGGACTCTGTACGGAAAGCAGCAATCTTGAAGTATTGTGGGAAAACTGGGAGGAAATCTGAAAAACCCCTCTCTGTCAGGACATTATGTGAGAGAAATAGAAATTGAGAAAGTGATTAAGATTTTTTTTTTTTTTTTTTTTTGAGAAGGGATGGGCCTGCTGACTGACCTTGATTCAAATAACCTTGGCAATGATTCAGGCAGCTGTGCGGTCCTGCCCTTACTGAACACCCGTCCTCAATCACTGTATTTTTTTTTTTTTTATACCAAGCCAAGCCTTCAGTAAGGTCATCCAGAGGGCTAGCAAGTTTTCAACCAACAAATACTTAAGAATGAATCCTGTTATAACTAACTACCCTAAACTATACACTGGTAAAGGTACAGATTCACTTTAAAATGCTGTCCTCGTGTGAACGAGAAACATAAACATAGTGAAATAAAAGCGTTTTCAAATGAAAACATATTAGTGTGAATGTGGCCTAAGATTTTAGATGTATGACCTTCAGCTTACAGCAACTGAAATTTGCTGAATGCAACTTAAAATTTTACAAATGGGTTGCGTGGATCTCGTCTTTGGACAAATATTACACAAACCAACTTTTACTCTAAACATGCAGTGAAAGGATCTCGCTGCTGAATACTCCACCACTATACTACACAATTACTGGTAAGTGAAATATAAACATTTACCAGCCAGCACTGTTATTACAGTTAACGAAAACTGAAACTAAAACTAAATAATAACATTTTTGTTAACTAAAATAAAAATAAAAACTGAAATTATTGGGGGGAAAAACTGAAACTAAACTAAAATACTTTTTCATAACTCCAAAACTAAATAAAATAAAAATAAAAATAATCTCAAATTCATTTTAGTTTTTGATATACTAGGGTGAATATGGGCAAAGTGGGACACTTTTGGAAATTTTCCACTTCTTGACACTTTTAATTATGATCCAAGCACACATAACCTAACATTATACTTTAAAGAAAGCTTCGAATATCAAAAGCAAAAGCAAAACTGAAGAAATGCTTAATACTAGGAAGTGGAACCTTTGAAGACCCTCTTTTTTACCAAATCCCATATTTTTTAAGCAGTAAAGTGGGACAGAGGAAAAATGATTCTCTAGAAAATATTTACAAAGTATTTAGAATTCATTTTTATATGTTCTTATACACTTTTACATCATAAATCATAATTTATGATATAAATAATTTTCTTTACCATTGCTTTTCCCCCCGGTGGTCATGAAATGAGCTCTGCCACACATCCAAATGTAAAATTAGGGCGGGGCAATTAATCACATTTTTATTATAACGATTATGAAAACAAGATAATCGAGATAAAATGATTATTGTGCCGCATTCCGTTTCACAATGAACCACCCCGGCATTATATCTATAAAGCATCCTTTATTAAAGTTCAAATAATAAGGCAGCGGGTTATGAAAATAAACTCCAAAACCAATATTTCTCTGTGTGGTAAGCGCCACATCTATGAGTTGCGTGAAGTGACCGGGGAAGAGACTGAATCTTCTCCCAGCATATGCACACTCTGGCGCGGGGACACGTGTCACTCACGGTTCAGTATTTGCTTTGTTCAACAACAAAAAAACAATGATAATATTACTGCCAAATCCAAAGAATAATCTATTTGGTAAACACTTCAACAGGTTTGCCCTTAAATAACAATCATTGTTCTACAACAGTAACCATAGTTTAACCAAGGCATTTGTAGTAAAATCATAGTAACCAAAATATAAACATGGTTACTGTCATGGTTACAATATATAGTAAAATCATGGTTACTATATAGAAACTACAGTATTACTGTTACAAAACCATGGCTAATTGTTTCAAAACCATGATTTCTGCTCAGAAAGCATGGTGACAGCAGACATGGTTACAACAATATTACTATAGTAAAACCATGGTTAATTTTTGTCAGGGTCCTTAACTAAATAAAAAAAGCATTTTCTCTAATTACTTAACATTTTAACTTATTACCTGCACTAATACGCTACATGCATCAACATAAAGTGCACTTCAAACTCATCTCAACATATTTAATATTTGGAAGCTGTACATCACTATAAAAGGAATAACCTTGCTACTAGATTGCATACGAGAAGGGATGCTGTGATAATGCTGCTTGAGTATTTTAATCATACATGGAAATCCAAAATGAACACCCCAAGCGCTTTAGTTATTATTTCATGTCTGTCCTTTAGTTATTATTTCATGAGTGCCTGCTTAAAAATGGAAGGGAGTGTGTGTAGTTTCGGCTCACCTGCGGCTCTTTCCCTGGGTGATGTCGGCGTAAATGATTAATCATGTATCAATGTATTACTATAAAGGCATCGTAATGCCTTAATCAAAGCGCATTATTGACGCACGTGATAGATTACAGCCATGCAAGGAAACAGGAAGAACTTGCATGTGTGTTTTAAACAAACCCTCACATGCATTATTGACATATATTACCAGTATACAGCACTCATGTTGAGCGATGTCTGCAAACAGTGCCTGTTTTGTAAACATCTTTTGACCATCGCTGTTGTAATTGACTACAAAAAGAAAATGTTCCCAGAAAGGAGAAGCGCAAGGGGCTTCTCTATCAGCGTTTCATTTTCTCCAATTGCCATTTTCAACTACACACAATGCTTGCAGAACAGTGATGTCATTAAGTTGACCCACGTGAAACACAGGTGGAGCGTATCCATTTACATATCCATTCAGGTTCATTAGCGGAGGATATAACTGTGTCTGTCTGTTTGACACTTTGTTTTCTTGACCAAAACTTGTGCTCCAGATGCATCATTAAACGTGAGGTGAACCGACCGCGGTGCCAATGCTTCCCGAACCGTGGGTGGCGAACAGTACGGTTTGGTTTTTTACCGAGAACCGTTACACCCCTAATATATGTGTATATATATATATATATTATACACACACACACACACACACACAGTACTGTGCAAAAGATTTAGGCACTTGTGAAAAATTTTGTATAGTGAGGATGTCTTCAAAAATAATGATATTAATAGTTTTCATTTATCACTTAATGTCATACAAAGTCCAGTAAACATAAAAAAAAGCTAAATCAATATTCAGTGTGACCACCTTTGCCTTTAAAACAGCACCAATTCTCCTAGGTACACCTGGACACAGCTTTTCTTGGTTGTTGGCAGATAGGATGTTCCAAGTTTCTTGGAGAATTCACCACAGTTCTCCAGCAGCCATATCACCCTACAGCTCTTGCCTGGTTTCCCATAGCTAAGCAGGGTTGAGCCTGGCCAGTACCTGGATGGGAGACCTCCTGGAGAAAACTAAGGTTGCTGCTGGAAGAGATATTAGGGAGGCCAGCAGGGGGTGCTCACCCTGTGGTCTGTGTGGGTCCTAATGTCCCAGTATAGTGATGAGGACACTATACTGTAAGAAAAGGCACAGTCTTTTGGATGAGATGTTAATCCGAGGTCCTGACTGTCTGTGGTCATTAAAAATCAAAATTTCCCCATAGGCCCTTCTCAATCATGGCCTCCTAATAATCCCCATCCATTAATTGGCTGTATCACTCTACTCTCTCCTCTCCACCAATAGCTGGTGAGTGGTGAGCGTACTGGCGCACTATGGCTGCCGTCGCATCATCCAGGTGGATGCTGCACACTGGTGGTGGGTGAGGAGAGTCCCCCTACACTATGTAAAGTGCTTTAAGTGCCTAGAAAAGCGCTATATAAATGTAAGGAATTATTAATTATATCTATTTAGGCTGTCTCAATTGCTTCTGTCTCTTTATGTAATCTCAGACTGACACGATGTTCAGTGGGGGGCTTTGTGGGGGCCATGACATCTGTTGCAAGGCTCCCTGTTCTTCTGTTCTAATCTTTTCTATTTGCAAAAGTAATGTTTGGGAGTCTAACATTTATATTTCCTTTTAACACACTAAAGCTGAAGATATAAATAACCATCTTAAGACAAATGCTTTTGTGAAACATTTTGTGCGCCTAAGACTTTTGCACAGTACTTCTGCACATATACATATATATATATATATATATATATATATATATATATATATATATATATATATATATATACATATATATATACATATATATATATACATATACATATACATATACATATATATATATATACATATATATATACATATACATATATATATATATACATATACATATATACATATATACATATACATATATATACACATATACATATATATATATATATACACACACACACACACACACACACACACACACACTACCGGTCATAAGTTTTGAAACACTTACTCATTCTTTATTTTATATTTTATATATATATATATATATATATATATATATATATATATATATATATATATATATATATATATATATATTTTTTTTTTTTTTTTTTTTTTTTTCACATTTTAGAATAATAGTGAAAACTATGGAAGAACATAAATGGAACTATGGGAATTATGTGTGACTAAACAAAATCCAAAATAAATCAAAACTATTTTATATTTTAGCATCTTCAAAGTAGTCACCCTTTGCCTAGAACTTGCAGACATGTACTCTTGACATTTTCTTAACCAACTTCTTGAGGTATCACCCTGGGATGCTTTTTAAACAGTACTGAAAGGAGTTCCCATCTATGTTGGGCACTTATTGGCTGCTTTTCTTTATTATTTGGTCCAAATTGTTGTTGTTTTTTTTTTTTATTAAATTTTAGTTTTGTAATGAAATTAATTAATATGGTGGCACAATTATATTTTTGTCTACAAAACTAATTTCAAGCATTTAAGCATAAGCCTTCAGATCAAAAGATTTTTAAGATCATGAGAAACATTTCAGTCAAGTGTTTCAAAACTTTTGACTATTAGTGTGTATATATAGATATTAGAGCTGTCAGAATTAACACATTAATGCATGCGATTAATTTAAAAACTTTAACGAGTTAATTTTTCTTAATCGTGATTAACGCATTGACTGCTAATACAGCATAAACTCTGGTGTGAAGGGCTGAAACTTTGCAATGTGTCCACCCGGAGTCATTACACTGACGCACAAGCCACAGCGCCACAGCCCTTCTACCAAGGTGAGCCTACAAGCTCAGCATAAAACAGCATAACGTGGCAGTCCCATTTTCCTTTTTTTCTCTCCAGACAACTAACTTTTTCACTCTGACAAGTTAATGACAATCGAAGGACAAGCACATGACAATCCTTAATGTTAATCCCTGTTTATGGAGCTTCAAAATTTTGGTACCCATTTACTTGCATTGTGAGGACCTTAAGAGCTGAGATATTCTTCTAAAAATCTTTGTTTGTTTTCAGAAGAAGAAAATAAGTCATACACATCAAGGATGGCATTAGGGTGAGTAAATAATGAGAGATTTTTCATTTTGGGTGAACTAACACCCTGAATGGAATCTGAATGGCATTCCAGCCTGTCAGCGAAGATGCTTCAAAGTTCCTCTCAACAAAACTGCTGAATACACACTTACACATCACATCAAGACCATAATATCATTCACAACGCATATGTGGTCTGTGAAAAACAAAACACCAGCACTGAGTCAGCAGAAAAGGAAGAATAGAGAGATGGCTGATCTGTGGTAATGGCAAACAACATCTGTTTAACACAGGGAATATCCTTTCCAGTCTTAAGAGAAGGTCCAGCTGTATAAATAGCTTGTAGTTTAGCAAAACAACACCACTTGCAGCTGTTAGAAGGCATGGCCTCAATTCGGAATAACCCACCTTACATAGAAAGCATGGACTACAAGGCTTTGCAATGCTGTCGAAAACTTGGCACAAGCATTTTTTTGTGGTGTGGTTAGGGCTTTCATAAGTGGTGCATATACTTGCTGAAAACATCACAAATCAAAAGCTTCAGCGAGAAGTGACTCAGCCACAAGCAGAAATAAAGCTATACAAGAAAATTTCTCACCTTGAGCCTTGAGTTGTGCTGTCTCCTCTGTAAAAATGCAATATCGTGAAACTTTGCCTATTGATCCAGTCTGAGAAGTACACAAGATGACAACATTGACAACTCTTCAGCTGTAAAACTCACTCCTAATAAAACAGCAAATGCTCCAACTTCTGGCACCAGATTCACCTTCAACTAAAATCTCTGGAGACTAGTTTAACTAGAAGTCCCACCATCAGAGATCTGTAAAAACATCCCGGGGATGTCCTTGATGCCTGTGACGAACTGATGAGGCGGGCCTCTCTCTTATTCCACACTGTTCTCTTTCCAAATCTCTGCCAATGTGACAGTAGCACAAGAACAGCAGCATGTTTTCAAGCCGAGGTCATTCCATATCAATCATTAGGGTAGAGAGAGAGAGAGAGAGAGAGAGAGATAGAAAGAGAGAGAGAGAGATCAATAGCCCTTCACAGTATTCCCAGGGGAATGGCCTGGTTTCATTTCCTCTCTACAGTTGGATCAGTTTCTTTACCTCTCCTTCAGCAAAAAAAAAATTATGAGAGTCAGTCCAGAGGCAGTGACTCCCCATTTAAAGAACTACATTGAGATGCAATTCAAACAGAACTGAGTTAAGTATTAAGGAGTGAAACAGTGTGGAACAGGGCAAAAAAAGTAAGCGAGAGGAAAAGAGAGGGGCTTAATCATTTACAGTTTACCATCTCGCTTGGCTATGGGACAACAGATGAGCAATTGGTCTCAACTGGGCAAAAATACACAGATACAATGTGGAAGTTTCCACTTCGCTGGCAATTTTCATCTTCCTGGTCATCTGTTCCCAACACACACTTTGAGTAAAAAGACATCCTGTTTTTCCACCTTTGTTGCTCGCTGTGCTACATGGTTTGTCACATCTAAGTTTAGGCTGTTTTATATTGGTAAGAGGGGGAGGGGTCTTTCTTAAAGTGTTCAAACGCAGGAGGATATCTTTTGCTTCTTAAACATTAGTTGCAAGAACAACAATGGTTGACATGTGGTTGTAAATGGAACACTGGCTCCGTAAAAGTGTTACTGTACAATGTCTATACAGTAGATGGAATGTTGCATAAATGGCACAGAAGTCAGAACTAGAGCAAGATATTATGACCCGACAGAATTATGACCAGCGGAAGACTGACCCGTCCTCAAATCTCGTTCACTTTCACACATTCAACAAAAATAGTGAAAATACACATAAGAACCGATGTGCGCAATTTCTTTTCATCTGCCTTTTCTCCTGACTTTTTTAAACTTTCGCCTGGCACCGCAGCACGTCCTGCGTGCACAGCTCTTGACAGCCCAAAGCGCTGATGTCAGGTGCTCTCATGTAAATAAGGTCATTCTTGTATGCACGCCAGTTTCAAATGAGTAACGAGGTGAATTAACACTTAAATTTCAGTCTTTTCCTCACACAACACTATCATATGGCTTCAGAAGAATTGAAATCTAAGGCACGAGTGATATAGATGACTTTAACGGCGCTTTGATGTGTGCTTTCAGAGCTTGGATAGCCACAAACACAATCCTCTCATCCCTCAATCATGTGTTTCACGGATGAAAAAAGAAATACTGATTTTGAACAACGAGGGTGAGTAAATGATGGCGGAAAGGTCCGTTTTTATTAAAGTTTATCAGTATCATTAATCAGGTGCAAATTATTGTCCAGAGGTCCTGACCACTACCGAAAGCATGTAGACATGTGATACTTGTTACTTTTTTCAGTGCTGGCTAGGATGCGACAAATCACAGTCATCACAGCAAAAGTTTTTCTTGCTTCAAAGGGGGGCATGACCCGAAACAATTGAGAACCACTGATGTAAACATAGTCTTCGGTGAATGCAAACAGTAAGGACAATAATCGGATGCAAGTCAAATGATCAGATTTGTGCCTTAGGCCTTGCAGTGTAAATGCATCCTAAAAGACCTACCGCTGCCTATTATCTTGTTAATATTAATCAAACAACAATATTTACAAGGAAGTGAGAAAACCAATCACTGCTCTTAGCTGGATAACTTTTGTATTTAAAATATGCATTATATCTAATAATAATGCAGGGAAGACTATGTCAATAATTTAACCAATTTTATTTTAAAATTACAATTTTAATGTAATGGGGTGTGGATGAAGCATCATTCAAACACTGCATCATTCAAGTTTTCAGTTCCTGTTGCCATTGCAGAAATTTACTACAGACAGTCAGCCATGATCAATTTAATTAATCAGTGAAAGTGTTCAATGGGATGGCAGTTGCACAGATTAAGCAAGTAGATGTAGTCATGTGATTTTAACATGGCAGCCCCCATGAGGGGACCTTCTCTTTGTAGAATAAAACCGCTTTTATCCGGTTACTGATTTCATATCATGTGAGTGGTCATGATTTTATACATAGGTTTCAAAATTACAATTACTTTGAGGAAAAAAAAATGACAGAGTACTACACCTTTAATTATCTTTTTTTTTTACATATACAGTTTTTCCCCTATGTGCATTCAGGAGCAGTGCGAATTATGAGCTGCGCTATTATCTATTGACATTTCACATAGTTCATTAATATCTATGACGCAACGTAACAACCAGTCAGTTGCGCACTTATACTGCATGCAGTTAAATGGGACACCTGTATGAAGCGAAAGGGACCCCACCATATACACACACGTATTCACAGTGATGTCATCGTATAGCAGCCCATCAAAGGCTGTTCGCGAGTGCGTACACATACACAACAGAGAAGCAGGAGACCCAACATGACACCTCTTCTAGTGGAAAGTCTTTTACTCCGATAACTTCTTTGGCAAAGGTAGCAGAAATATAGGGCTCCAGACTGCGACTATATGGTCGCATCTTACAATAATTTTTCCCGCCGGTGCGACTACAGAGTTTGCCAACTCCTGTTTTCTGTTTCATATGAGAAAAACAGAATGCAACAGCACTGGCCACTACCCGGATCAATTATCAGCCGGCTCAATGAACAAAGCAGTGCAGAGCAGTTTCACCCACACAGTGCAAATCATTATACACATCCCTGTGAGAAACAAGGCACGAGACACGAAACTCATTTGAACCCTATGAAAACACTTAGTGTCTCTTGCCTTGGTGATTTAACGAGTTTGAAACCATGTTTAACGGCACACTGTTACAAACAACACAGACCAGAACACAAACCACACATCACCACCCTAACAAAACTGTACCTTGGATTTACTATAGTAACACTTACTGTGTTAGCAATTGTATTTTGGCAGATGTGCAATGTGTTATATTAATACAAAATATTTGTATATTATTTATTTAGTCCTATTAAATAATTTCTGTTACAATTAAGTCAGTTTCAAAGAGTTTTTTGTTTTTATAGTTTCTAAATATATAGTTTCTGTCATTTCATAACAAAAATGCAATTTTTTTAAGTTACTTACTATTTGTAAGGAGCCATACTTGGTTTTACCAGTGACTACCGGTGATCTAGTTACAAATATCACTTAAAACTATGGACACTAATGGAGGAACTATGGCAATTTTTTTATTATTATTATGGACCGAGCAATCAGTTTTTCTTCGGTGTAAAATCTGTTTTAGAATCTGCTGTTTGATTCTAGGAAAAATAACTGCCATTGCTTGCCTTCAGAAATTCAAAGATATGACTGTACTTAATCAGTAGGATCTCACACAGAATTTTTCAATTTAACCCTATATAAATTAGGTAGGCCTACATATAAATAAACTTTTTTACAGATGTTACTGTTGCATCAAGTCAAAATCAATGCTATACTGTCTAATGTGCATTTCAGTGACAAAATAATATAAAATATATAATAATGTCACTATTTTTATTAGTTTCTATATTTTATTTTTTAATTAAGGACAAAAAAAATATGTATTTTTCCACTGTTGCTACCAAATCAGGTGCTGGTGCCACCATCTTTAGAACTTGGTAGCACAAATGCCAGTCTGGAGCCCTGTGGTGACGTACTGTATATTCTGTAAGATAGGTTTATATTTTCTATTGGTGTTTATGTTTAATAAAAATAGTGAAAATGATTTTCTGAGCACGTCAAGTGTCAAAGGCTCCCAGTAAATAATAAACACACACATGGCAAGGCGAAAATGAATAACCCATCTATAATGATTTTAAGGTCATTTTAAGCTATTACTCCACCAACGTGCGTAAATACGGGCCCGGCCTTGCAGGCTTGTGGACACGCGAACAGCACTGCTGCTGAAAAATCCTAGGGGAAACACTGATATATATATATATATATATATATATATATATATATATATATATATATATATATATATATATAATTTATTTATTTATTTTTTCAGCAAACCACATACAACATTCATAGTCCACCTAATAGGCCACAGTTTAAAACATATTTGTGTAGGTAATGCCTCTCCTGACACAACGTCAGCAACTAAAACCTCTTACCCAGCACCTTATTAAAAAACAAAACAAAAAAAACATTCAGTACATGTTCAGTACACAAGTTCAACACACAAAACAATAACATTAATTATTCAGCAATTCAACTTCACAACTTATCTTAATATTATGCAATCAAAACAATGCAGTCACCAACCTGTTTCCTTACATCAATCATCCAATTTAACACTGAAAGCTACATTGAATGACCAAACCGAGAGACTCTGGAGGTGATGCAGGGCTTGAGGAGACAGAGTCAGACAGTGTGTTTGGTTTGCATCTTGCCCTATAGTGCCTGCAGTCCAGCACTAATGTGATTTGGCCATGGCCATATTGGCTAATGGCAGGAGAGGTTCCCTCTCTCCATTAACGAGGCTCTAATACGGTTGCTCTCAGGAAGCCAACGTGTTACATAAGAGAGATTTCAAAAACAATTCCAACCTCTTCTGATCTCTTCCACGTCTGGTCACGGGACTGCAAAGCCAGTAAACACATCAATGTGCACACTAATGCACATACAAAATCACAAATGCTTTTAAGTGGACATCAGAACAAGAGAGAGTCTTCTTCGTAAGGGAAGTGCAAAACATTGGAGGGAAAAAATTCAACACAGATACTAGTTCGGCTGTTCCAAAACAGTATACCATCTTGAAGCCCAGGGAAACGTTGCATGCAGGACTTACAAAAACAAGAAGGCACTAAATAGCATCCCTCTACTAGTTTGCCTTGCATTTACCTGTTGAGGTTGATTGTTGATACTCCCGAGATTTTGGCAAACAGATCAAGCCGTTATGGTGTTAATGTTTTCAGGCTATGGAAGTTCTGTCTCACTTTTGCTCAGCTAGTCTGCAACTCCCTACTCCAATAACCCCTGACCTACAGGAAGTAGACACAATAGACTGAAAATAACGAGAGGCCACCCCTCCTCCCTCTCTTCTTTTTCCTACACTCCACCTTCCCTTGGACGACAACAACACCCTTTTCTACACTGTGCTGAAGAAAGGTTGCAGTCAGCCCAATAATACCTGTCGGTTATGTGCCCCGTACCTCCACCAGGATTGCACAAGAGCTTGGGCCTTTTCCATACACTTCAAGGCAGTGCCAGAACAATATACATATTAGAAAGAATATTCTCCTTGATGTAAAGTTTCTGCACAGAAAAGCCTTTGTTCCTCTTTCAGACTTAGAAAACTGAGCCCCATTCAACTGCTTTGCATAATTCCATTAGGAAGGTAATGTATTATTGCCAGGAACTGTACATTTTGTTAGTGTGATCCAATAACTGGTCCTAACTCTATATTAAAAAATAACACAAAGAAAATGTCAATTTCATTTGAAATTTCATTAATTCTTATAAAATACCAATTATTACAGTACATCTTTAACTACATGTTGTCATGGGAACAACCAGTCAGTAATGGCACTGATTTAAGTTTCACAAGCCTTAAGTACACATAATAACATCTTATGGTTTGAGTTGGGCATGACGGAAGCAATGAATTGCGGTTCAGTAAGCGAGTCAGGTTCATTTAGTAACTGCTCAGACTGATTCATAAGTGTTTGATTCACTAAAATAAAAAACGGCTAATAAGAGTCATTCATTCGGAAATTGGACCACACTTATCACACTGTAGAATCAGTAGTGGCGCAATGGTGAAAAGTAGTGCAGGGAACAAGTTGTAGCACAAGCTGTCAGAGCATTTTAGTACAGTTTCTGGAAGACTGCACAACCCAAGATCCATTGTTGGAAACAAAAATTATACTGTTATTATCAGCATATTAAGAACTGGTTCTCTGATCCCAACCCTAGTTATGTCAGATCACAGCAAAATTCATGCCGCTCTGTGGTGGAGAGTACTCACTTAGTCTTCCTCATTTCTCCCCTGTATCCTCTTGTAATAGTACACAATGTCATCCCAGTCACCAAGCATAATCCAATCTCAGGCCAATACTAATCACAGAAAATTGCATTTGGTGCACAGGCTAGAATTTATTTGTGCCAAATCTGATTGTCCCTATATGCTTAAAGAAGAAAGAGGAACAGGAAATGGAGCCAAGGAGTAGTAGAGATAAGGAAAAAGAGACTAAATCCTGAGGCATCCTTCACACGCTTCTCTTGCACTGATTAGATACATCCAAACAATACCAGCTCTGATGTTTGCCACTCAGTTATTTATGACACCCATATAACTCTGCAGGAAAGGAAGACTTTTTATGTGTTAATGCAATGCATGGCACACTGTTGACTTGTTCAACCCTGCACATTATTTTCCCAAAGGACTGTGAGAGGTGGCAGCCCCAGGACAGATGACTTGTGACAAGCTGTTTCTACTAATTTTATCCACATCTACACCACAGAAATGGATCTGAATGACTATGGGACACAGTCAAATACCCTTAAATGACAATTGCCATCAGGAGAACCAGCTAGGGCCCATGAACGCTTGGGACAATTTGACAGTTGGGCCACAGTCACCATTTCACCTTCACAATAGTCATATTTTTTCTCACTTCTGATCTGTCACAAGTAAACAGTGCTTTATACATGTAAACAGGGTGCAAAGAGTTTTGTGTTCCAATCACTTAAATCACATTTGGAGGCAGTCAGATACGCATGTTATTACATCACATTTGTATAAACGCTAATGCGTCCTGATGCGTTCTGGACTAGGGCTGGGTATTGATACAAATTTCCCAATTCGATTTGATTCTGATTCACAAGCTCTCGATTCGATTCGATTTTATCTTGATTCATATGGTTACATTTCTGTTACAATGTCAATTTTGCTTTAATAGAAAACAAATTTTCTCTCAGCTAATGCTCTTTATTATAAAGGAACCTTTAGGCAACCCTTCTAAGTACAATTTGAAAATATGAATTTAACAAATTACATTTAAAGAGGCCCTATTATGCTTTTTGGGATTTTACCTTTCCTTTATTGTGTAATATAGCTGTTTGTGCATGTAAAAGGTCTGCAAAGTTACAAAGCACAAAGTCCACGCCATAGGGAGTTACTCTCTCCCACAGAAAACACTGCTCCTGTACTGCCTGAAACGCCTGGTTTGCAGTCCAGCCATTTCTTCCATGACTTAGCTATATCACTATGAAATACATTTCTATAATGCCTGCCTAAGTGTTTACAGCTACTCAGGTAGCCTCAGGAGCTGAAACTCGGTTATGGTAAGGGGTGTTACATTTCCGACACATGCTCTAAGCGGTTGACCAATCACAACAGACTGAGCCAGCTGACCAATCAGAGCAGACTGGGCTTTTCGAAAAGGGGGGCTTTAAAGAGACTAAAACAGGAGCTAAAACAGAGCGTTTCAGACAGAGGGTGAAAAGAGGTGCTGCAGCAATGTATGAGAAAAATAATGTTTTTTTAACATTGAAGCATGTAAATCTATTCTAGTAGACCCCCAAAATAAAATTATGGACCTGTAAATGAGCATAATATGGGCTCTTTAATCATTCATTTCTCATCAAATTGGTAAAATTTTGGCTCTTGAAAAATGCTCAAATTCAGTTTATTCCATCAATTAATGTCTTGAAATTGCATATGTTATGTTGCATATACATTTTTGTTACATTTTTATTGTTTACTTGCATAATTTGTTCTATTTACAAGTATTTACACTTATATGTAGAAAATTTGCTTAATTGATACTGACTCTTTAAGACTAGCGGCATCAGCCAGTAAGCGCATATAACGAGAGAAGACGTGCGTAATTTCTTTAGCGCATCCATGTGTGATTACAATTAAATTCTCTTTTTTGTTGTTTTTAATCAACAACTGACTGTAAAAAAACAGAAAGGGTATTAAAAGAGACATTATTCAATGTCATATGGACCCTTGGATCTTGTCTTTGGACACACAGAACGAGTTAAGCCAAACTTTTACTCTCAACATGCAGTGAAAGGATCTCTGTGCTAATAACTTCTCCAACTTCTCCAATAACTGCGAGTGATTTACTTGCATTATAGAGCATTGCCACAGAGTAGAAGATCAATTTTGAGATAGTTCAAACGAAGATTGTGATGCATCAGAAAATCTATATTTTTACCCAGCCCTATTCTGGACAACAGTGAAGGACCGCCTACTCACCTGTCAACCACTATGCTAAAACAAGGGTTCTAAACTTTGCAGATTATATTCAGCTTTAAAAGAATTGAAATGGCACACATAGGCCTATATACACAAGACTACAAAGAACATCTTTAGTATGCCTGATGTCAACATGCAGTGAAAATGCATGTAAATACCAGGTATAAATGGTAATCTGTCTTGGCTAACCGCTTGTAATTGGATTATCGGAAACAGATGTTAATACCAGCTGTAAACAGGGCCTCTGTACTGTGCCAAAACTTTCAATGTTGCATTATGCTGATATATTTTTAAAAACATTATTATAAACATTTCATTCAAGGTAACGTAGGTAATCAAGTCTGAATTGCACATCTTGCGTGAAGGAGTTATTATATTGTATACAATGACATATAATGAGTTGTAAAGTATTTTATGGTGTGGAATTTTTGTGAAATAAATCATATAAATATTCAAGTCATTTTTATTTGTATAGCACTTTTTACAACACACATAGTTACAAACCAGCTTTACAGAAAATTATGATGTAACAGAAGATTATGCTATAATGTCTGTAAGTCCTCTTTGAGAAGTTTAAATGAAAAACATAATTGAAAATCATGCTTTAAATAAAAAATTCTTTAGGCCCCCAGTGAGCAAGTCAAAGCAACTGTGGCAAGGAACCCAACACTCCATAAGATGTTAGTTAATGGAGAAATAAAAACCTTGGGAGAAACCAGGCTCAGCTGGAGGAGCCAGTTCCCCTCTGGCTAAATATATTATCAGTTACAGTGAAAAACCACCAATAGCATGTCTTTTGTGACAGTGTGCACACACATACATTACAGTCTTGTTAAACTCTGAGCATGTGGTGAGGGGTGAGAAGTGTGTGAATAATGCATGATTTCAGCCCATTTGAGGCAGTGACCCCCATACAGGAGAACATCATGTTCAAGAGCTGACCGGGATAAAGTGTGCCTGCAAGTCACTAGTTAAAAAACATATGTGATCTTCTAATGAAGACATGAGAAAGGAAGGCTGGTCCTGGACTAGGAATACATAGTAAACATTGTGATTAGGTATGTCAACAGGGTCAGAAATTAATCAGGTTCTTGGAGCCAAAATGCCCTCCAAAAATGACAACAAAAAAAATACCATAGATATTGCATGAGAGTAAACATGCCCATGTAGTGAATTCATTGTCTATTGTTGTTTAACTATGTTTTCTACCATTTGATACATATAATTCATTGTATATATTATTCTAGGTGTGTATATTTATGGGTTTATTATAGACACTAGTGATTTTTTCAATTACTGGTAAAGGATTTAACTGAAGTGTCTGACATAAAATGGACAACATGCATTGTCTAATACAGAATGTAATAAAATGCATGCTTTCATAAAGGTAAACAAATTTTTTTTTTTTTTTTTTTAAATCAGCGGGCAAATATCACCCCTTAACATAAAAATGTATATCTGAACCCTAGTGAGGTTGTCTAATTTACTAAAATCTAGATTTTTTTGTTTTGTTTTGATATCTTTAATAGCAACGCTTTAACTAAACAGCACACATTGCTCTAGCTCTTAGAAAAGTTGTCTTTGAAGTCATTCCCTTTAAAGCAATGCCACTGCTGCCATACACATGCAGATGGACATTTCTGAGCATCCCACCATGAGCATAGTGTTTTTAAGACAACATGACAAGTTAAAAATAGTCCAACTTTTCAAAACACTTTGAGACTCCAGCATTTCGTTCCACTCTGTTCCGCTCCGTCTAGCTGTTATGACTGCAAGAACAAGCGTAAGCTCAACCCTAAGAAATGCATCCGATTGTGGTCAGTAAATCCGAAAAGCAACATAATTATACAGGGCTTCCTTAAAACTGATTAGCTGACAAGTCATTCAGGCAACCCACAGACTAGTCGATTTTGAAAATATGTAGGCTAGTTAATGGACTTGTTTCATTATTTTTATTTTATTTTGTTCTCATCTCATTACAGGAATCACTATTGTAACGATATCTGTGGTGTTAATGAAGACTATGGGAACTGCACTTTATTACAGGATGAGTCAGAACAGGGCCTGTGCTAAACATAGACTCTCTTTGGCTTTCTCTTACTGCTGATTCTATACATAGTCACCACAGCCTGGTGTGTCACAACTCCCTTTCCCACGAGCCACTGAAACAAGTTTGCCACAAATGAAAGTAGTTAGTTCAATACAAATAATGTGTTTGACTTGTTACTCCGATTCATTCTCATTCACACTGAAGAACTTTGTAAGGGGTGTTGTGATAAGGGAAGAAACTTCTGAAGGACAACTAAACTGTGAGTGCTGAACTATTGTGCTTGTCAAAGTAGAAACCAGGTCACTGATCAATAGCTATTAACCCAATGCAAGGTTCACTCAGGCTTCTGTTAGCTACACAGACACTTCAGTTCAGCTTAGGGCTGCGCAATTTTGAAAATGTCAAATTGCGATTATTTAAACAAATATTGTGATTGCGATTTGAACTGCAATATGATAAAGAAAATAGTGATTCCTTTTGACCAAAATTATGTAATGTATTGCCCATGCTCTACTGCCAGTAAAAAGACTTGGGCTACTCTCTAAGAGGTCACACTAACACATACAGTCTCTTCATCATTTTTCCATTGTGCCTGTCCACTGTGTACCTGTTTTTGTCCACTTTGTGATAGGATGTCAGCCCACTTTTCATCATTATTATTATTATTATTTCTGTAATCAAATCTTACAGAGAGCATTGCTATGTGGTCCAGTTAAACCAATGACTTCTAAACTGTCATGCTTTTATTTTGGAAGAAAACGTCATAAAGAGTTTCTGTTCTGAGTTCACTACAGCTGTATAATGTGCTCCTCATTTTAACATCTCCTCCTCTCTTTACAAATACCCAGTGCCACAGGTGTATAATATTTGTATTTGTATATTACGTTGTAGTGGCCAAAGTGAAATTAAAATGAATCTTAAGCATTTTAAATACACTCTAATCAGCCACTACATTAAAACAACTGACAGGTGAAGTGAATGACATTTATTATCTTGTTACAATGGCACCTGTCAAGGAGTGGTATATATTAGGCAGCAAGTGAACAATCAGTTTTTGAATTTCATGTGTTGGAAGCAGGAAAAATGGGCAAGTGTAAGGATCTGAGCAACTTTGACAAGGGGCAAATTGTGGTGGCTAGATGACTGGGTCAGAGCATCTCCAAAACGGCAGGTCTTGTGGGGTGTTTCCGGTATGCAGTGGTTAGTACCTACCAAAAGTGGTCCAAGGAAGGACAACCGGTGAACCGGCGACAGGGTCATGGGCGCCCAACGCTCACTGATGAGCGTGGGGAGCGAAAGCAAGCCCGTCTGGTCTGATCCCACAGAAGAGTTACTGTAGCATAAATTGCTGAAAAACTTAATGATGGCCATGATAGAAAGGTGTCAGAATACACAGTGCATCGCAGCTTGCTGCGTATGGTGTTGTGTAGCCGCAGACCGGTCACAGTGCCCATGCTGACCCCTGTCCACCGCTGAAAGTGCCTACAATGGGCACGTGAGCATCAGAACTGGACCATGGAGCAATGGAAGAAGGTGGCCTGGTCTGTTGAATCATGTTTTCTTTTAGATGTGGACAGCCGGGTGCATGTGCGTCGTTTACCTGGGGAAGAGATGTCAGCAGGATGCACTATGGGAAGAAGGCAGGTCGGCGGAGGCAGTGTGATGCTCTGGGCAATGTTTTGAAGGGAAACCTTAGGTCCTGGCATTCATGTGGATGTTACTTTGACACGTACCACCTACCTAAAAATTGTTGCAGACCACGTACACCCCTTCATGGCAATGGTATACCCTGATGGCAATGGCTTCTTTCAGCAGGATAATGTACCATGCTACACTGCAAAAACTGTTCAGGAATGGTATGAGGAACATTACAAATAGTTCAAGGTGTTGACTTGGCCTCCAAATTCCCCAGATCTCAATCCAATCGAGCATCTATGGGATGTACTGTACAAACAAGTCCGATCCATGGAGGCCCCACCTCGCAACTTAAAGGATCTGCTGTTAACATCTTGGTGCCAGATATCACAAGACACCTTCTGAGGTCTTGTGGAGTCCATGCCTCAACGGGTCAGAACTGTTTTGGCGGCACGAGGGGGACCTACACGATATTAGGCAGGTGGTTTTAATGTTGTGGTTGATCGGTGTATAACGCGGAACCGAACTCGGAGCACATCTGTTCCTGTTCTCTGAGCAGGAGATGAAATTGTGGAGCACAGAACTGCTCTGAAACCACTGAAAATGAGCCTTACGTGTGTTCTTAGAATGTGTAAGACAATAGTGCCATACAAACAAAACATAGCTGAGCAGATAAACTTTGAAGCGAGCAGCATGCGCAGACTATTTAGTTATTGTATTAAATCGCAGCACTTTGCAGTTTAATAATTGCAAGGTCAAGTCATGATAGATTATTTTTCTGATTCATTGTGCAGCCCTTGTTCAGCTAGTTTACAATTCAATAGCAAAAAATATTAGTACATACCATTGAACATTTTGTTTTTAAAATATCAGTGATAGACTATAACATTTTAAAATGGCTGATGCCAATATATAGAGAGCAGGGTGGCTGATAACCAAAAAATAACAATATACAGTTTCTGCCTATATGTATTTATGTATGATATTATAAAATTTTATAACAGTAATTTAAATGTACATAGAACTTTTGATACAAAATTAACATTTATCTTCGGCCATGCAGGTTTGACTAACAGTCGATAAACTCAAAATGTCAAATATTAGCCAATAAAATTACCACCAGAAAGTATAGGCTCAAATAGGCAAAGTCATGCCTGACCACTTGCAAAAATGTTAACGAATAATACCTATGACAACACTAGTTGTGGGAGTGTGTACCCATTATAAGGTCATCCAAAAAGGCACTTCAAAGGTTACAGATTACGTCTAAGCGCTAACTGTGGAATACCAAGTGGTATGGCATGGGCTAGTCATCTGACCAACATGGAGAAAAACAAAAAGGCATGACATCAACAAGCTTAGAGTTATGCAAACAGGGCAAGCATGCTCACTGCCCCTTTCTTCTTCAGTTCCCTTCATCCTTGCCTCTGCCCTCCCAATACTTGCTCTTTGTTGCATCCAAGGAGGCGACAGTTACGCAAGCATAAAAAGGTCAGCGGGGTGGCACTTTGCCTGCACGAGTCAACTCCCCTCCTCCCCTCTCCTCTTTCCTCTCTCTCTCAGTGTCACATGTCTTTGTCAAAGCTGCGTCACTCGCATTCAACACATTCTTCTGGCCTGGGCAGCCTCTGTTCACATGACTGGAGCATTGCTTGGGTCTGCTTGACCGCCTGCCCAAACAATCCCAATCTTTTCAGTACCAAGCACTCTGTGCACAGGGCAACGGGGTCCAAATGGACCGCACCACCTCCAAACCTCACGTCAGGAAGAAAAAACAAACAATTCTGAGAAGACCTTCTGAAACTTTTTCAGCTTGTTTTGCTAAATGTAGTACAATTTGAAAACTTGAAAAAGTGAGGGATGCCACTATCATTTAAAGGGATAGTTCCCCCAAAAATGAAAATTCTCTCATCATTTAGGCTACTCACTCTCATGCCATCCCAGATGTGTATGACTTTCTTTCTTTTGCAGAACACAAACAAAGTGTGTAAAATTTTTAGAGGAATATTACAGAATGGTGACTAGACCTTTCAAGATCCAAAAATCACATTAAGGCAGCATAAAAGTAATCCATATGACTCCAGTGGTTAAATCCATATCTTCAGAAGGGATATGATAGGTGTGGGTGAGAAACAGATCAATATTTAAGTCCTTTTTTACTATCAATCTCCACTTTCACTTTCACATTCTGAAAGTGAAAGTGGAGATTTACAATATTTACTTTAAGTTATTTCTAATGGATACAGAACTCAGAAGACATACAAGCTGACAGCTGCTAATGCTTTAAAAGGATAGTTAACTTAAAAAACAAGTCTTCAAGTCATACAATAGCTTTGCGTGCGAAACAGACCAAAATGTAAGTCTTTATTCACTAATAACCTTCAATCTCCGCCTGAAATGGACTATAAAAATGGTGCAGGTATTGATGGCAAATTCCATTGATTCTTGCATCAAACCTGCACCACATTTGAGAGCGTCTCTTATGCTGCAGCAGAGTGTAAGATTGTCAGTGAACATTGCATTAAATTTAAGTCTTTTCCTCTTTTTTGTATGGCTTCAGGGGACTTGGAATACATTATTTTTTATGATGCTTTTGTCCTTTTTGTAGCTTGGCATTATAAAAATCAGCATTAACCTTCAATGTATGGAAAAGAGCTGCTAAGACTTTCTACATAACATCTCCTGTTGTTTTTTGTTTTATGGCAGCAAAAGAATACAGGGCTGGAACGACATGAGGGTGAGTAAATAATGAAAACAAATGTATTTTTCCTTTAAGAGGGAGGATTTGAACATGTGTAAACTTCAACAAGTGAACAATATGTCAGCGCTTTTCATTATGCAGAGAACATAATAACCTAATTAAGGGTTCAACTTCCAAACTTTTAGCATTTTCAGTTAAAACACCAGCTGGCTGCCACACCTGCACATATCAAGACTTCAACAGAAATTCTGGAGCCACTGACCTCCAGTGTAAGCCAGGTGTCTTTCTGCAAGTCCAGTAAGATCAACACAAAACGTGCAAAGAGGAAATGAAAGGAATCCATACTGACCTTGAGCACTGATCAGATTTAGTGGAGTGAAACTTATTCCAAAGTTTGTGGAGAAAAAGATGAAGCTGACTGATAACTAATTATCAGAGTAGGTCAGGTCAAAATTAAGACTCAATAAGGCTGGAGACAAGATTTTCAAAGATATCCAGAAGCAGGACTGCCAGTGGACAGAGGTGTCCACACCACTTTCTGCTTTTCGCCGTTACACATGAACAGTACCTCTGTTGGCACAGTGCCAGAATGGAGATATGAAGCCACATTGATCAGCCCCTCTAATGCAATCAGGAGAGAGAACACTCTCATAGGACACCGCCACTAAGAGCTCTCACACACTCGCGGTGAGGGGGAAGGGTAGTCCAATGTGAGCCAGGCCCCAACAGACTCACAGTAACCTGAGAAATTACACGGGGCGGCAGTGGCATTTGTCTCCAGCCTGACCCCTCCTGCACACAAGAAGACCACTGCGATCCAGAGTAGGGACAGGTTTGGAATGTTGTTTGGCCCGATTCACAACCAAACCAAACGAAATAGGCTAGTTCATCCAGAAATGAAAATTCAGTCTTTATTTACTCACCCTAATGTCACGCCAAACCTGTATGACTTACTTTCTTCTGTGGAACACAAAATGAAAAATGTCACACAGTTTTTTTGCCATATAATGAAAGCGAGTAGAGACTCTGGGCTGTCACATCCCAAAAAATACCAAAAAGCACCATAAAACCCATAAAGTAATCAATCCAACTCTGAATAGACATGCGCCATTCTGTAATATGGTATACTGCGATAGTTTACATGCATGGTTATGTTATCGTGAACAATTCACAATACTGTGAAAAAATCTACGTAATCTTTTTTAGTAAATTGTTTAGATTTTTCTGAATGCACCGTAGCCAGAGGCTCATTGCTTTCATCCACGAGTCAAGATTCAAAACCAGGGAGCAAAAGGTTTACCAGGGTAAAGCATGGAAATATTTTAATGACCACTTCATTTGATCTTAATCTTAAAATATTCAGGCCTATTTAATTGTTCAATGTTCTTTCAAATTCAATTTCATATCTTTTAATTTAAAACGCAAATGTAGTGTTTAAAAAAAACTATTGATGGTGTTTATCAACCTGTTTCGTAATGTAATACAATACCGCGATTATTCAGTTTTCCGTAAAATTATAATAAACAACATTCTGGTCTGTTCATCACACAAAGCAATTGTATGGCTTTTGAAGACTTGAAATATAGTGCACAGGTGAACTATTCCTTTAACCCCTTAAGCTCTTGTGCATTTTTGCGCTCACCATTCATACATACTGTGGACTAATTGCAAATAATTGGTCTCATTTTTCAGAGAACCGCCCAAATAAAATAAAAAGACAAATTATTCAAAAATAATATTGTATGTGTTTATATATATCTTATGATAAAATAAAAAAATTTTAAAAAATGATTCCACTAGCTGGCAGAAAGCACTAGAAAAATAAATAAATATATTCTCTACCACATTCCATCACAATACACAGATCTGAAAAGTAGGTGGCGCTCCAACTATTTTAGCCCTCACAGATGTGCTCGTCTGACATTCAGTTTAATTTTCAGTTCAAGCCCCACCCTTGTTGTTTCATTAAATATCTTAGCCTCTGAGTCGACTAGAAGCTCAATTAGAAATTAGAAAGCCGAGATCCTCCCCTTTGCAATGATATAAAACATTTTATCATCAATCGTCGAAAACATACTTTCTGATGATTTGTTTTGCATGCTTGTCCTTCTGGATGGCATATTTTGTTCTGGACATCTAAGATATCACATTAGATTATTCAGCCTAGCAAGCTCACAAACAAGTAAACAATAGCTCATTGTTTAGAGAACTTCCTAAGGTAAAAGCAGATAAAAAGTTTTTAGCTATTTGGGGCTTACAGCAGCAGTTATCGGAGCATAAACGAGACCTTTGTATGTGATGACTTACAGAAATCATATTTCACTTTGTGATTCTATTGAGAATCTTTTGAACTGTGGTATTAGGGTAACTGTACAGTAACATTCCTGAGAGTGAGAGCTTTCATTTGATATATGACATTTATGTGCTATGTGAAGGACTTTTATTTTTATACAAATATTTCTACCCCATTTCCTCACATGTCTGACTTATGTATTCGTAGACTTTAACGATTTAAGCATAAACATTTTTCGCGATAGAGAGCCCCCCTTTGCACCCGCTGGCGGGTCCATAGAGTTTAAGGTTCCCTTAAGGGATATGCCCTCCAGGTTCAACATCCCTCAACATGCTTGAAGGTGCACTAAACATTTTTTCACTGGCTCTTATTTACCTTCCTGAATAACCAATACAACTGTAGTCCTGAATTTTATACTGACACAGACGGTGGATGCAGTATCACAAAAAAAGCTAATGTTTTTGATTACTGATGGTACAAAAAAAAAAAAAAAATCCTTTCCAAAGGAGAAATTGTCACACATGATTTATTTACATGGGGGGGGGGGGCTAATGAGTGGATGGTAATGTGATCCCAACATGGTAGCCACCATGAGATGGAATTTGTCTTATGTCGTCCTTATTAAAGTGATGCACGAATAGGATAAATACCCAGCAAGATGTGACAGACAATTGCGTTGCATATATTGAAAACCCCTGTAAACACTTGTCTCCGAACATCAAGGGGACAAGCTCTAATTCAATGTCCACTAACAGGCCAAATGTGTTTTCTGTGGGAGTAAATTTGTCTTATTATGCCAGGCGGAGTCAATCGAGTGTCACTACGACAACCAAAACGGAGTCTTCAATCCAACGCTCCTCTGTTCTCGCAAGTCCTGCTGCCTACTCATATCACTCTCTTTTAAACGCCCTCTCTTAATGTACTCAGGCCCATAACTGGGCTGTATTCCAAACAAAGAAAAGAGAGAGAGAGAGAGAGACAGACAGAGAGACAAAGAGAGAGAAATATCTCTACAGCCATCTGGAATCCATCAGCAATGGTAGCACAGCAGTACAGGAAATTAACAGAGAGAGAGAAAGTGAGAGAGTGTCTCTCAATCAGTTCACTAGTTTAGTAATCAGTGCACTGGCCAGAGAGTTGTCCCATTTGGCTGTTCCAAAGTTGTATTATTCCAAATATGTATGAAAGGGAAAGAATCCTGTAAGATTTAAGATTTACACAGGAATTACAGTTGTTAGAAGATTAAAAATTACCTTTTACATTTGTATTTACTCGTTCAATTATGGTTATATGGTTCAATTATTATTTTGGTTGCAAAGGAATAGCTCACCCAAAAATGAAAATTATGTCATAATTTACTCACCCCCATGTCAACTCCAAATCCATATGACTTTCTTTCTTATATGGAACACAAAATAATAATGTTTTTAATGAAGATAGCCCTCTTGTCTTTTCAACACAATGGCAGTGGATCATGCCTCAATTTAAAGCTTAAAAAAAGACCCAAAAGCATGCCAAAAATAGTCCATGCGAATCGTGCATCACATTCCAAGTCTTCAGAAGACATACGAAAGAATTTGGTGAGAAACAACCTGGAATTTTTGTCTTTTTTATGCAAACATCTTGACTTCTGTTGTGCATTCATGAGCGCTATGAGAAAAGCTTGCGCACCATGGCTCACATATTCACGTTGGTTACTGCTAAAAACATGCAAGTACATAATGTTTTGCTTAAAAATGCAGGATTAGTGCATTTTTATAATGGCATCGTACTTTTTATCAGTTATATCAGTCATTCACGATGGCATTTTATACAGTTGTGTCAGCTATGTTTTAACACACAACCTCATAATTGTGTTGCGGGTTAAGTCATCAGTATCCCAATGTTTAATAGACCAAGGCCCTTGATAGTGCCTGAATTAGTGTTAATGACATAGTGATTCAACACATAGGGAACTAGGAACCAGAGAGAAATAGACAGATTAAGAGAGAGAGAAAGCTGAGGAGCCCTGCGAAGCTTGCATTCCTGGGCAGCACTGGCCTCTGGGAAAAAATAATGCTGAGTTTATGAGGATGTCTCTATGACTACACTAGGGCCATGAAATATATGGTGCTAAACTTATAAAGTGTCTACTTTTATTATAATGTTTCCACTATATTTGTATTGGCCCAACATTAGTTCAACACTATATTTCCAACAGTTTAAGGCCAAAGTGAAGCGTACTTTTTGATGTTCCACATGCCAAAAATGTTGTCATCAGCACAGTATGCTCGGACTGTCTATGTGAAGTCTGTTTTTTTTTTTCTAGACATGGGGACAGTCCACGTCTTAGTGTGTCAGTGGCACAAGTACCTGCCATTGACTGTGCTAAAAGAGTATTGCAAGGCAGTTGAAGTGTGCATATGTCTAGTCTAGCCTCAGACAGCACACCCACTAACTGCCCACAGTCCATTCTCTAACCATGAAACTGGAAAATGCTTTATCGAAAAAATCTGATTGGCTGGTTCGATGGAACTTCCGCGAGTAGATAGACACAGGACATTTTATCAGTCCGCCTGGAAGCAGAGTTGTGTTCACAAGGTTCCACGTTGATAGAATGAGCACTTTTGAGGATGAAATAATCACAGAAATTGCCCAAATTTGCCAGGTTAGTGACATCAAATCTATTAAAGATATTCAGAGTTTCGTTTGAGGCGCGTAGCAGAAAGTAAAGTGGATATCCACGAGCAGAGCTGTATTTTCTGCTTTGTTTACTTACTCTGTGAAATTCTCTATAATGAGGTTTTCTGTCCTATACTTTTTTTTCCTACACATTTTCTACTAATCTCCAGGGTGTTTTCTGTGCAATCCCTTGCGGAGACTCGCACGGCATTATGTAAATTATTTTTCCCCCATGTCTGTCTTTGATTATGGTATGATACATCTCCAATAACCCCACCCCTAAACACCCCGTTATGGCAAAACCGACTGTGATTGGTCGCTCAACGTGTCAGTTAGATGACTTTTCCTGTCTAAATGGGCGGTTCTTGGCTAATTGAAGCTGCTGTAGAGCCCAGACCTATGCCACAGCCATAGGTTTGTCTACATGAGACTAGCATACGTCAAACATGTCCATATGAGCTCACGGTCAAAAGAGTACACTTTGACCCAATGTGGGATTTCATCTGCAACCTTTGTGTTTGCAACCTAATCATCAGGATATTACTATTAATTATTGATACTTAATCACTCAGCAGTGAGGTACGTAACATTTAGATTGTCTTACCTGCATACAAATACAAAAGCTGGGTCTGCCTGTCACAGTCCATGATACATTTTTTTTTCTTTTAGTATTTTAGACGTATTTTAGACACGTCCTGCCCTAAACATTCCTTGAGTAAACCAGCGGGACCATCCATGGTCTTCACTGTATGTTTATGGGGAAGAACTGCGGTCTTAAAATAGTACCTTCCCAAAAAAATGCTTTAGGGCTGGGCGATACATAAAATACCCACGATGTAATCGTAATGATTTTGCTGATGATATAAAATTCAACAATATCATGAATATCGCGATGATGTTAATGAGCATTTTATTTGGCCATTAAGTTTCATAGAGTGCATCAGTAGACTAATTTCACGATCCTTCAGGGCAGTACAATGAATCAAAATAACATCAAAATGGAGATATGATCATATGTGATTATTTAACTGCTAAAGGCTGCGATTAAACACAGATAAACATGGTCTGTGTGCGCTTCAGAATGAACTGGCGACGTGCTGATCTGTGTGCACGTGCGGGGGTGGCGGGGCTCATGGGCTTGTGTTTTTAGCACAGTTCATCTGCATTGTGAAGTACTGCAGGTTCAAGCATTCACGCAATTCCAAACATTAGTAACCGCTATAAAGTTATTATACAAATCTACAAACGCGGCACAGTAAAGGAGAGTTTGACAGCGGTTCACAAGATGTGAACAAACACTGTCAAACAAACACTGCACTTCCTGTTTCATAATAAAAGCTCCTGGTGAAGGGGAAATAAACACGACTGCACTTGCAGTGTCAAAATAAAAACCACAGTTTAGGGTGAAGTAAAAAGGACAGAAATATATTAATTTAACTTTAACAAATCATATCCTGAAAATAATAATAATTCAGTTATTATATTATATTATAATAATAAACTTGACTGATTGTTTGTTAAATATAAGTATAAATGTGCAAATCAATGAAAATGATTACATTTTACTCAGAAACACTGTGGGAAACATGCCTTCATCATTTTTAAATAGATTTTTATTTAATACCTTTGAAATATTAATATTATATACACTGATATACACTGGCGGCCAAAAGTTTGGAATAATGTACAGATGCTGTTTCGGAAGGAAATTGGTACTTTACTTCACGAAAGTGGCATTCAATTGATCACAAAGTATAGTCAGTACATTACTGAAGTAAAAAACAGCACCATCACTATTTGAAAAAAGTCATTTTTCATCAAATCTAGACAGGCCCCATTTTCAGTAGCCATCACTCCAACACCTTATCCTTGAGTAGTCATGCTAAATTGCTAATTTGGTACTAGAAAATCACTTGCCATTATATCAAACACAGTTTAAAGCTATTTGGTTCGTTAAATGAAGCTTAACATTGTTTTTGTGTTTGCTTTTGAATTGCCACAATATGCAATAGACTGGCATGTTTTAAGGTCAATATTAGGTCAAAAAATGGCAAAAAAGAAACATGAAGGCTATACAATGCTTGAAATTGCCAAAAAAAACTGAAGATTTCATACAAAGGTGTACACTACAGTCTTCAAAGACAAAGGACAACTGGCTCTAACAAGGACAGAAAGAGATGTGGAAGGCCAGATGTACAACTAAACCAGAGGATAAGTACACCAGAGTCTCTAGTTTGAGAAATAGACACCTCACATGTCCTCAGCTGACAGCTTCATTGAATTCTACCCGCTCAACACCAGTTTCATGTACAGCAGTAAAAAGAAGACTCATGGGTGCAGGCCTTATGGGAAGAATTGCAAAGAAAAAGCCACTTTTGAAACAGAAAAATAAAAAGAAAAGGTTAAAGTGGGCAAAGAAACACAGACATTGGACAACAGATAATTGGAAAAGAGTGTTATGGATCTTAACCCCATTGCGTGGGATCAGCTAGACTGTAAGGTGTGTGAGAAGTGCCCGACAAGACAGCCACATCTATGGCAAGTGCTACAGGAAGCATGGGGTGAAATGTCACCTGAGTATCTGGTCAAACTGACAGCTAGAATGCCAAGGATCTGCAAAGCTGTCATTGCTGCACGTGGATGATTTTTTTTATGAGAACTCTTTGAAGTAGTTTAAGAAGTTCTGAAAAAAAAAAATCAAATTGTAATAGTAATTTTTCACATTATTAATGTCCTGACTATACACTGTGATCAGTTGAATGTCACTTTGGTGAATAAAAGTACCAAATTCTTTCCATAAGAGTAAAATCTGTACATTATTCCAAACTTTTGGCAGCCAATGTATATTGAATATCGTCAATTTGCTGAAAAATATAGAGATATAATTTCTGAAGCCATATCGCCCAGCACTGAGGCTAAATCTATTCTTAAACTGACCTTACCAAGGCACTGCACATCACAAGATTCAGTCCACTTCAAAACAAAAAGTATTTTCCTGAAATCTCTTGGCTCCACATTCCATTCAGTAAACAATGCATTAGGGATGTGCCAGGGTGGTCGACAAATCGACTAGTCATCCAACAACTGACAAGCCGATTAGTGGGGTCGACTATCAACATAAAATATTTTAGTGGTGGTGGTTTTAATAGGACATTTAGTCATTTAGCAGATGCTTTATCCAATGCTCAATAGCAGATGCTTTTATCCAAAGCTCAATAGGAGACGCAATTCTTTAATTAACATGGTTAGGGTTAGAGATGCAACTTCTTAGAGAGCATTTTTGCATGAGGATAACTTGCTGTGCTTAACAGTGAACAACAGTTAGCACAGTAAAATTCTCTGCAAGAAGTTTCATCTCTTTAATGCTTTAGCGTTAGTCTTTTCATGGACTGCTGTTACAGCCATCAAAGTGCCGCATCAAAAATACATTTCATGACGATCACTTTTGGACTTTAAATCTCTGCTGTAAGTAATTTTCCCGTATTTTTGAGGTGCTGTGGAGAGATTAAAGTCTTTTACTGATTCTGTCTGACACTGTTTAAATAAATAGTTGCAGTAAATAAGGATTAAACTGCTTGATGTCGTGAACTAGATGTGTACTAGATTATCTTGCAGTTCTTCGCCTTTGAATGCACAACATCAACAAACCCTGCCCATTTCACAAGCAAGAGGGAAGCTCCAGTTGAGGTATCAACTCTGTAGACTAGCTAGCCCTCGAAAGGAACACGGATTGGTACTGTGCCCACAATATTTTTTCTTAATTTCCCGAACCTTTACCGTTGTGCGCTGGATACACAACTTCGCAAGTTCGTCTACAATATTCTTAATCGCATCTTCATTTTACAGACACCGTGTCAATCTGACGTTGCATGTTTTCATCAGCCCAAATTTTCATAATAGCCCCAATTTCGTCTACTGAGCAGTACTGAAGATTCTCTGGTAGCTAGATATGAAAAATTGGGAAATGAGTATCTTGGTGCTGAAATGTCTGACCTGAATCAGTGAAACTCCATCTTTGACAGTGACACCGCCTCAATCCCCAGTTGGCCTTCTTTGGCCCAAGGGTAATCGAGGAAGCCCCGAGGAGGCATGATGAAGCCCCTGAAGTGACAGTGGGAACGCAACTGGCCCTGGCACGCACTAGTATGCTCTCATTTGGCCCAACAGTGGAAACGCTGCTACTGAAGAACATCATTCTGTGTTCAGTATAAGCACTTTCATGCAGCTCTATATTGGAGCCTTTCTTACTTTTCTTACTTTGATAGTTTTGTGTAATAATATGTAATAGTTATTTAGCCTATTTATTTGTTGAATATGCGTTAGTTGCCATGTTGAAGTGCTGCGCTAAACATCTGTATATCCCTCTGAAATGTGTCTGGTCGGGGTCATGTGAACATAAAGGAGCCTAATTATACATTATTATCCTTAACACCGATGAGTCAACTACTCATTCAAACAACCAACTGACTAGCCGATTTTCAAAATTAATAGTTTTGCATATCCCTACAATGTATAAAAGTAATCAAATATAAGTAGGTCTATACACTCTAAATTGAATGGTGCTGACAGATTCATGGAAACTATTTCAGAGAGACCAAATCCAATCGATATGCCTTGTAATCAGGGCCAACTGCTTTCCATTTCATCAAATAACTTCAAAGCTCTGTGCAAGGCAGTGTGACTGTTTTTTTGGACAATGCTGTATGGAGTCCAGGGGATATATAAAAGGAGAGCAGAGTAAATGAAAATGTGAGGCTTCCATTTTGAACTTATCTAATCTCTGTATGGGAAAGAACATGACTGAACAAATACCCTCTGCACATAAAAGCACACATCTGTTTACAAACCGAACCTTTGCCAGATGACAGTATGCAAACAGGCTGTGTATTTAAGGAGGAACTGCCTTTTCCTGTAAGCCTCTCATGGCTGTGCATGTTTTCGTAGTTCACTGATTAGGCCAAAGGCTAATTTGAGATCAGCTGATCACACAACAACACTAGTCTAGATTAGGGCTGTGCGGTTTTTCTGATTTTTCAGATTAATTCGAATCAGCGTTTTGACACGATTTTTTTATTTTTCTTAAATCGAGAAAAAATATTGCAAACGCTATAGTTAGATATGTTGTAAACCCGCCAAAGGCTGAATAAGGATGAGAAAACTAATTCATAGCGCTTGTCTTAATGCTGCTCCCGATCTGATCAGCTGCACATGTGTGGCACTCCAAATGAACGTGACAGGTTAACAACACGGAGACTGATATTAAAGACAGCGGTAATATTCCCAGAACGATTGTACACAGTGTGATTGTAGCTCAGCTTCATCCATCATGCAGGTGTACACCAGCTTAAGACCATAACTGGCCTTGGAGTGCGCATGTTGATGAGCGGATTCCTGTTTTCTTTTTACCCATAAAAAAGCTTTAGTTACGTGCCAGTTATGGGCGCTTTATTTCAAATCACGGAGAGGCTACTATATATGAGAGAATCAAACATCCGTCGCTCCTTTTGCCATGATGATTCAGATAGATCGCTAGTTATTGCTTTGTTCTGTGATGTGTTTCAAGTGTACTTCATCTATAGCCAGCATGGCAAAACATTATTTAGCAGTTTTCTTATTCTATTATTTCTGAACATCTGGGTTTATTAGACTTTAATTTATGTTACATTAACACTCTGTTGACAACTTCCCCGCTGTGGTGCATTTGTACATTTTTCTTGCACACCTTTGTTTCCTATAATGCAAAGAACTTGGATTTCTCTAACCAGGTTTCTGGTTATTCTAATAAAGAATATACTATTTGAATCATGTTGGAGTAAATTTAAAAGTTGACAAAATCGAATCGTGAATCATCCATACGTTTGATAAAATTGAGATTTTATTTTTTGCCATATCACCCAGCCCTAGTCTAGATATGCAGACGATGACACATTCAAAAATAAAAGCTAATCTACTTTATAGTGAATCAGATGTTGGAGGCTTTGAGAGCCAAGGCCTACTGAACCCTTTAATGGTTATAATTAGCTAAATTCATCATGCTCAATGACAGAGCACTTCAAACAAACAATACAGATAACACCAGGAGCACATGACTGCAGCAGGCTCTGGAAATATATGTAAAAGTGTGAGAAAAAAAAACCCACTCCTTGAAATACAGACCAAGAGACATATAGGCCTAATTGACAGCAGGAAAGATGCATTACATAATTCAAGATCCTGAGCAACCAGGCTAAGTCTATTAAACACTCCAAACACTAGTCATGATATTGCTTTCAAATAAAAATAACAGGAAAAGTCCAATGCAACTCTGCTTCCGAAAGATTTCCCACCAATAAGGAATGTAAATAGTATATAAAGTTCTGTTCTCTCCATTTTATATTAAACTAATGGAGCCTTTGTGAGTAATAAAGAACACTTAAGCTTCTTTGCAAAAATAGAAAGGTCAGAGAGTAGCGAGATACTATGTATGGCTATGTGTTTATGTGTGTGTGTTTAAAGGGGCAGGTCCCCTTCCCAGCTCCCAGACAGAGGCTGCCTTTTGAGGCCCTCTAGAGAGCAGACTGTGTGAATGAGTTATGACAGCTGAGGCCTGTTCCCTCACCACTGGAATTCTAAAACAAACACCATCCTGCCAATAAAATAAAATCAACCAAATAACAAATGCTTAACCAATGCTAATATAATGCTCTCAAAAGATTCATCATACTGGACAACAAACCTGAAGCACTAGAGCTGGCCTGTACACCAATAGCACAGGTCGCTTTAAACACAGTTGCATAACAGTGGCCAAAAATGTATCAAAAATGTCAGTATCATACCAGCTGTTTTCCATTATTAGATAGGACATTGTTCTATACAGTACATGAATCTGGTAAAACTAGAGGTGCCTTTACGGTTTGGATCATATGTCGCTGTAATAAACAGCTTCCTGTAAACTGCAGACCCATTCAGGACTTCTAGTAGGATTGAACTAGGCCTATATCACAGAGGCATTATAACAAACAAATTTACATTTGTGTACTATATGCATGTTTTACGCATGTACAACATTAAACAGTAAGTAATTATGCACAAGTAATTTAGAGGTAATAAATGTGCTTATTTTTTATGTTTGAATGCTTTTGCATACGCAAGTTTAATGCACATGGGGGTGGACATGGGCACGAGTATTCGAGTAATTGGAGGAGCAATGATCAATCATGAAAACACAATAGGGCTGCACAATTAAAAATAATAATAATAATCAAAAATACAATTACGGCTGCCGCAATTAACAATAACTGTGAAAAGATTTTCAATTGCAGAATTTACTTTAGGTATAATCCAGTCTAAAGCTGTCAACAGGGCTAAGAAACTAAATTCAAATTTTTCACTGAAATATTACCAAAATTCGAATTACATTCAAATTATATAGAATTTTAAAGACATTATTTCAGGTAGGAGGAAAATCTTATTTTTAAATCGACAATTGTAAATGGTCTCTTACATCAACAAGACCAGTCAGCACAGTTTTATAGTGATAGTTTATTGCAAAGAACATATCTGGCTGTTAACAAATGTGACTCAAATGATAAAGTCAAAAGATTTAGCTTATTCATATTCTTAAATATTAAGTAAAAAAAAATTAATGAGACAAGAAAAACTTCAATAGACTGTTCTATGTTAACTTAGTGTTGCACAGTAGCCTATACCAGTTCCATAGTGCTACCGCAGACTCAAGCTTTATAATACAGGTGGTTGTATGTATGTGCCTTATGCTGATACAGCAAGATCTGATAAGAGAGCAAGGCATAGTCAAGTGACAACCGTCTAAGACCTTGACCTCTGGTTCCGTTTGAACGCATCTGTCTTTTTCTACGCAAGCATGCAGTAGATGGACATCTTTGACCGTTGCGTCGTGTCTTGCTCTTTTTTTAGCATCTCGTGCAGTAACTGTGCATTTTTTAGACGCTGTGTCAATTAAATAGGAAATTCAACCTTTAAAACACGCCTCGAGACAGCCGTGTTCTGTTTTATTCGTTTCACTGCACCTGTCCAAGAATGCAAGTCATCATCAGTGCTTGGCACACATACAAAATTTGAATGCTCCTGCACAGTTGCCCTTAAGAAAATATGTTTTTAATCTAAATTCTATTAATCAAAATAACAATATCAAGGGAAATAATCGACATTTATGATTTTTGTCATAATCGTGCAGCCCTAAAACATAATAATTGCATGACTTGAAAATTTTCACATTAAAAACCCCAAAAGGGGCCTAATTTTTTCTTTTGTCCTTGATTTTGACATCACTTTTGGTCATACCTTATGGACTGATTAATCAGACAGCAATTTGTATCAACACTGAACAAAAAGACATCAGGGGAAACAACAGCTCTCAACTTTTTTAGAAGTTGAACTATTTTAAACTGTTTTAAAAAAGTGTTGCTCATGGTACAAAATGCTGTGTAATGGCTAAAAGTATGTAGACAGCGTTTACATACAATGTTTTTCCATGTTAAGGGTAATGGATACCAGCTATACAAGTTTTATTTAACCAAGTTACAACAAATTATTAGCCACCCCACAGCTCTTCCAAAATATGCAGACAAATCTAGTTGTAATCTCCACATTTCATGAAAAGTTTAAATTATATCCTCTCTATAACCCATTCAACCAATTATTACAGCCATAATTACAAAAAGATGTGGTCGCTTTTTATTTGACAAGACCCTGAAATAACTACATCAATGTTTAAATAAGCCCTTATTTTTCTTTTCAAAATTGCTTAATGCCTAAAGTGTAGGAAAAAAAAAACCCTTCAATTCAGATTATAAGTAGGCTACAACAGCTAGCGACAGTACAGTATTTTTTAACAGCACGGCTATGGCATAATATAGCGTAGTCTTTATTCTGAAGACTCTGACTGACAAAGAGATGACCCTATCAAATTCAGATCAAACAAAGCTAAGTTTGCCATTGAATGCCTATAGTGGGTAGGAGAGGAGCACATTAATATTGCAAAATGTTTTTTCTTATTTGTTACAGTTAATAATTGATAGCAGAGGCAATCCATTTTCAGGGACATTCTCAGCCTTGACAGAACTACTCTGGACGCAAATGGCCAGTCAGGCTGGGAGGGAGACCAGTATGAAGAGGGGGAGTGGGAAAGAGAGACAGAGACACAGAAATGAGCAAAAATGTCTGCACCAGCACCTATCTAAGCCGATAATCCAGGCCACAAATACTGTTTGTTTCTGCTCTCTGTACATGTTTGTTTCAGCAGAGTTGTGCGATTATGTTTCCCCCAACCTAAGCAGATTTATAGAATCCTGACTAAAAGAAATAATTAAATCACCAAGTAAAAAAACTATTCTTTTTTTCTCTTCTGAGCCCTCCACTGAATTTAGAGCAGCAAGCTGTTAAAATGCAACAGCATGCTTGCAGGCAGTGAGTGAGGGCAGCCACTGCACTGCATAGGTAATGGCTTTCTGGCTAACTGGGCTTTGTAAGTGGTTAGAGCACCTAGTAGCTTGCTAAGCTGCATGTAGCAGGTTCGTTGTCTGGGCAATGAAGGAGTCAGGAGGCAGCGAACTCTCAACGTGAGTATTTTTATTACTCTTCAGCATTGTTCACAAAACTTAAACAAAAAAGGCACTCAGTGACCAAGTAGTCACACAAACAAACGAGTAAATGCATGCACGCAGGTACAGTCTCTCTCTGGTCTCCCTCTCTGCCACTCTGATGCCTTGTGCTCCTTTTTATGTCTCCCTCCGCCATCACTACAACAAGAAACAGGTGTTAATATTGATATCCCAGGTGATGAGCCTAACCACTCTCTCTCTCCCACAGATACACAACCACGCCCCCATCACCACACTGCATTAAAAGAGAAGGGTGGAGGTTGTTCTTGACTAGAGTCATGCATTTTCCCCTCTGGCTCGCTTTCTCTCTGTTTTGCCCCAATCTCAAAATCTTTCTCGACAATTATTTCACAGTGGAAAGCTACCGTGTTCAACCACCCATAAACAATTTCACAATCTCAAAAATAAGCTACCATAAAACAAGCCGAAAAAAGCAACACAGTAAATACAGACGTCCACATTTTTGTGGTTGGGACATTTCAATCAATACCACTGTCATACTAAGATTTGAAGCTGCCATCCAAGTATGCTGTAGTATTAAGCAATGATAGCAGTTGAAGGGATAGTTCAAGTTTTCCCCAAAATGAAAAATCTCATATCATGTACTCACCCTTATGCCATTCCACATCTGTTTGACTTTCTTTCTTCTGCAGAATACAAACTAAGATTTTAGCAGAAAATCTCAGCTCTGTAGGTCCATATAATCCATGATGTAAATGGTGACCAAAACTTTGAAGTGCCAAAAAGCACATAAAGGCAGAATAAAAGTAATGCATATGACTCCACTGTTTTAATCCTTCTGAAGCGATCCAATCAGTTTTTGATAAGAACAAAATATACCTAATTTTTTACTGACCATTGCGGTCTCTAGGTGTGATCATGATTTCAAGCTCGATTACATTTCCTACAGCTTAATGCATGCGCAGAGCGCTTGATGGCGCTATAGGAAGTGTAATCAAGATTGATATCACAATATCCAAAGAGACCGCTGATGTCAAGATTTATAGTGAAAAAGGAATTATATTTTGGTCTGTTCCCACCCAAAACCGAAGACATTGTTTAAACCACTGGAGTTGTGTGGATTAATTTTATGCTGCCTTTATCTGCTTTTTGGAGCTTTAACATTTTGTTCACCATTCACTTGCATTATATGAACCTACAGAGCTGAGGTATTCTTCTAAAAATCTTTATTTGTGTTCTGAATTAGAAAGTAAGTTAGAAACATCTGGGATGGAATGAGGGTGAGTAAATTATGAAAATATTTATTTTTTAGGGGAACTATTCCTTTAACCTTACACAGAGATGAAGCAAAAGGGAAAATTAGCAATGTGCAAGAAGAACTGTGTTAGAAATCATCACCAAAATGATGAACAAATTTGAGAAATTATGAGATAAAATGCACTCTGCTGATCACGAGATTTGCATCACACGTCCTGTACGAGGACGCTCAACGATCACGTCTGACTTAAGTATATATTGGGCTTTAAGCGGCTTAAGGAAAACGCTATTTACATGATTCACAATGCTGTTTTCTGCAAAACCCCGGAATGTCAGTTTAGCAGCCTTCAACAGTCTGAAATGCATTGATCACAACAACAACAAAAGGTTTGTGTTTATGTGCCGTCCTCAACCCTCTTTTTATACTCTAGAAGCCCCTTTTTGTTACCTGTCAGAGATGATCCACAGAAAAGCACTGATTGTGCACTTTGACCCATGAAGAGCATTCCCTGTAAACAGTCAAGTCAAATGATCTGCTCTGCTTTTGAACTGTTGCCAAACCATCAAGAACACAACAGACTTTTGACCCAGTGCCACTAAAAGCTCTGCTCTAGGATCCAAAGCATCTGACACTGAACTTCTCAGATGAATCAGCTGATCTAGTGCCAGTTTGCTTTGGTCTTTACAATGGTGCTATTTAGAACACTTAATGTTAAAATCTTGTCCTTGTTCGGAAAACTTATTGCGAGGAGCTAGACAGAACTCCAGGTCATTCTGCACGTTAAACAAAGTGCTATTGTGTAATCCCCACCATTATGATTCTAAAGAAATAATATTTTCAAAGAGCATACCCAACGTTTCTTGGTTTCTATGCGTGTTTAAACACAAATAAAACCTTATTATCTTCTTAATAATGAAAACGGAGTCTATCTGGCTTTGAGGCTAAACGATGCATGTCTTTTTTAAAGTCTCAGCAGTTTTTTTTTTTTATCATGATTTGGACAGAGCTAATACCTGGCAAATAAAATAAAAATACAATCTTTAAAGGCTCAAAAGGAGCTATTTTTAATTTAGATATAAGACAGTACAGCATGAGGACCCACTCCCCAGTACATGGCATGCCTCCTACAGCTACACCATTTTCTGAGAATGTCTACAAGTGACAGCAGATAGAGGCATCTGGAGAAGATATAAATGGCTAGGTCTGAAGAGATCTGAATTTTCTCAGAGTTCTCCATAGCTAACAAAACACTTTGAAATATGCATCTTAAATTAGAGTTAATTAACTTATGCTGATAAAAGCATGTAGCCCAACTGGTGCAGATGCACAGTGTCTAATAGGCCTATTCACCTGGTGTGGGGCTCTGTTGAGGAAGGAGCAATTTAATTATTAGCTACTCAGCTCCAGTAAAAACAGTCTGGTACTAATCAGCCTCTTTCAAAGCACCACATGTGATACTTTGGGAGCACTCCACCTCCATGCTCAAAGAAATAGGTTTAGAACAGCCACTGATGTTGAGAGACAGACTTCAAGACTACAGTTAACCCAAGCTGGTGACAACTCACTGCACTAAGAAAGGATGGACAACGGGAAGTAAGTTTCTGGTCTCACTCTAAGGGCCGAACTGGATTGTGCTATGAGGTATAGGGCAAAATCCCTTGTCACTAGACTTATAAATCACTCAAGCAAAAGGAAATCTAAAAATGACTTCAGAAAATGCACTGTGATACCACAAAGCCCTGCATTCTTGCTTGGATCTAATCTTATTACAACATTGTGTGGATGAGCTCAGTAATCATTTTAATTCAATTTGGAGCCATGATACACATTGTCCGTCAGATTCAACAGACTTTACTTAGGAAGCTCATTGCATGCTAAATCACACACTGTAGTGTGTGTCAGCTTGTTCTCGTCTCTCAAAACTATGCAATTTCATGCACCGACTACAAGGACAGATACATAAAAGTTTTGCTAATCAAACAATCCATCTAAACAATGGCAAAATATACTAAATATCCCACTTTTGCCACATACTTGACTCAGTCAGTCTAAAACGTGTTGCTGATTAGAGAAGGAGATAAAACATGAATACAATAGCAAATTTCCTAGCAGAGCACCACTAGATTAAAGGAATCCAATAAAAAGCTTCACATGAGCCTAGAAGAGATTTCTAACATGTTTGGTTGCAGCTTGATAGCAGGCAGAGCTGTGAGTGAGTGATTTCATTACAGATTATTGGTGTATATTTCCACTTAGAGGAAGGGAAGACCCCATGGCACACATACAATGTGTGAATGACTAAATGCGTTGAATCATCCCGTAAAGACAGAATGGAGATTTTAGTGTTCTGTTGTCTTGGCAACTAGAGAAATATCAAACAAAATCATTTCAAACAATTTGGTGAAAATTATTTTATAAACATGATAGAATATGGAAAGTGACTATGTCTTTGATGCAAAACTAAAGAAAGAATGACATGAGATGAGATGAGATGAGATGAAGAACTGAGTAATCAATGGAATGATCACTGCATCATTATTGCCATTTAAATCCGTTTAATCCTTGTTTGGAAATATTAGGCAGCCAAAGCTACACATTGATTGTGATCTGGAACCATGTTTTCAAAAATCACTTTTGGTATAAAATATTAAACCACATTCAAAATGTTTTCATTCGACTTTCAAAAATACGGAACCTTGTTTAAATAACTTAGCTACACATGACAGAGTTATTCTATTCAAATAAAAGTAGGCTGACAACTTTTGCAAGAGTAATTACATAGTACAAGTTTAGATTTGCATGTCTGACTGCTGTGTATGTAGGTCAAGGGGTCACGTTGCATCAAGACAACATGCATCATTTCAATGTATATTCACAAACTCACACAGGACAATAAAAACTAAAACAAACAAAAAAAAAAAAAGTGAAAAAAAAAGAAAAGAAAAGTTCTCACATAACACAGGGAGGCGTGTCGCACAGAACAGATTATGAAGCCACAAGGAAAAAAAAAATACACATTAGCTGTGCTCGAAAACAACTATTTCAGTGCTATTACCAAGCAAACCGAGAAAGAAGCCAGTCTCTGTTCAAACACACGCTCATATATTTTGGGGAACTGAGCCTGATCTGAAAACTATTCTTGGACCATCAGCATTTCAGAAAGAACAGGAAGCAATGGCTAAAGCTTTAACAGACTGTTCCTGGGCAGTGATTGACCTGCGGTCGTTGGAAAGCACAGATTTGCATAAATCTTGCTCCAACAGTTCTGTGGTGGCAACAATATCGGTGCATTTGAATGCGATTACAATGTTACTACTTACATAACGCCGTAACTTTTTTTCAGGTGGAGACTTTCTGAGCCACCCCGAGCACACCACATCTCCTCCGCTCATTTTCTTGTAGCCTTTCAGGAAAAGACGCGCCTTAAGTTTCGACTTTCCACCTGTAAAATATCAAAGCAAAGTCCCAAAACGTGAGGTGGAAGCTGCGCCTTACTGTTTTACAAGAAAATGTGTTAAACAACAACATGAAAATACCGTCACTCCTGGTTTCCAGCACGTCCACACGGGAAGAGCTTCCCCACAGCGACGCGGCTCCTATAAACTCTTATGGATTAAATCCTCTTCTCTGGCGGGATTAATCAAACAGAATGTATTTAAACACAGCAATATCCGTCTCCCCTTTAAGTTTGCACACTTTGCTGGTGTAAATAATCCGCTGGTTTCGTTCCTTTTTTTTTTTTTTTTTCTTCTTTTTTTTTCAGACTGAAATGCAACGAGGCAGCGAGTGACACTCTCCAAGTTCGGTGTAGTGAAAGGTTTGCTCGATTTCCTTATTTTAAAGTAAAAGAAAACATTTTCCTTGGAAATACAGTTTGTCCTCGTTTTCCCAAAACATTATGGTCGCATCAGCGCTGAAGTGCTTTTTGAGCTGGAAATCCTCCCCGGTCGTCGACCTTCCCTCCAGTTTCACTCCCCACGGTTCCTTGATGATTGACAAGCATAAACGTCGATACTTTCTCTAAACTCAGCCTCCTCTGGCCTGTGGAGGCAGGGAGAAGTCGGACAAGACGGGGAATAAAGAACATTACATCATGGGAAATGTAGTCTTGGAGTGCTTCCCCGTCAGAAAGAAAACACAGGCACCGTGTCTCGTGTTTCCCAGGGCTCTGAATCGGTGTAAACGAGTCTTTTAGGCATATGGTCGAAATAAAATTCGCTTGAGGCGGGATTATGACTGTGATAATGTGCTTTGTGGAAGACTAAACGTCTCGAAACCTAATGATCATGTGCAGACTACACTTACCAGAATACTGTCACAGTTTTTGCCTGCAGTCAAATTGCAAAGAGAAGTTTATTACTTTAATTATAGCAAATTGTTTCGTTTTTTTTTTTTTTTTTTTTTAAAGTCAGTTTGCTCTTAGCCTATATAAAAATATGGCGACAAACATGTACATTTATATATTGGCTTCACAAAAAGGGTCATTTTTACAATTCTGTGCCTTTTATGTCATCAGTACAGGGTATAATGTTTAATTTCAACCGATTACAATTTAATTAGGCTTGTTAAAAAGAATAAAGATGTTACACAGTGTTAAACAACTGAAATCATTTTAATGTATTGCACTAGTATCAGTTCCTCATGTCCCCACAAGCTTAATATTTTTTACCAAAATAAGTAATAAATAATCTGATTCCTGTTTTTTCAAAAGATATAGGGAATTTAAAAACTTGAATATATTTATGCTTACAGAAATAAAATCATCAGTATAACTTTATAAATATGTTAGCTAGATATCATTGCCAGATTATGTTGTGGCTTATTTTTCCCAATAAATGTCCACCCTGACCAGGCCCACCTAACAGAACAGACATTTGAATTTTCATTTAGTTTTAAGTCATTTAGTTTTATGATTTAATAAAACATCTTTAACATACAGTATCCCTTTAATAATGAAATAAAACTATATTTATGTATGTTATGTATATTAAGTATTTTTCAAGTTTCAAAGCCCAAACCTAATCGTGTGTGACTAAAAGTGTAGACCACGGTACTAAAGTTTGATAGTTGTAGTATTGAATATTACCAGCAATATAATGCGGAAATGTGAAAAACAGTTTCAGAAAAGAACATTCATGTTTGTGGGATTGATATCTTTGGAATGTTATTGTAATGCTAAACGCCTTACTCAGTTATCTCAGAAGCTTTGTGCCTACTCGGTGCTCTGATTTTCAGCTGTGCTAAGGATTGATTTAGTCAGCTTATTAGCCTATAATCTTTCACATGATTTCAAGTTTTGGGTAAAAAACAAAAAGGTTATATATGGAGGTGCATTGACATTTCAGTCCACTGCAGGTAGTATAAACTACAGAGAAGACTGCAAATTAAGGTAAAAATCCAGGGAAAATATACAGTTTAAGGAAGGTTTATTCTAGAGAGTAACAACTAATAATTTGTATGCAAATATAAATATTTTAATTGTAATTACCAATGCAGCACATGGTATGAGAAAATAAGTAGTTTTAACTACACATGCATTAGAACTAATGTTAAGGCTATAAAAATGTGAACTTTAGAACAGTTAATAATTAGAAAGAAATAGAGAGGAGATGGAAAGCTATAATAATAGTTTTCTCAAATTGTAAAAAATATTTAAAAAAATTACACAACTTAAGGTAATATTTTTTACTGTTCTTACTAGTTGTAATTAAGTTACCATTGTCTGTTACTCTCTAAACTTGTCATTACTAAAAACATTTAAGTGGTCCTAATTAAGCAGTACTTGAAATGTCACATTTTGGAATCAAAATACTGGATATACCTTCTTTTTTGGCTTCGAGTACTACTAACTCAAAATTATCAAGAACAAAATTGCAGCTGTGTGGAATACCCATAAGCCCTTGTGCTTCAATAAATTATATATGTTTGGTCAAGACAAGCAAAGTTGTTTAGAAATATAATAATTGTTATTGAAAAAAAATAATTATAGGTTTAAATTATTATAATTATTGTTGTTGTTTTGTTGTAGCTGGTTGATAGTTGTGATTTATGTGAAGTCAACATTAGGGTGATTAGTGTTGCCTCTGGTGAACTTGGAGCCTGTTCATTTTAGATCATTCTTCTCTACTCAATTGCACTTTACAAAAGTGCAGATTTATGTGCACTAAGAAGTTCTGAGGAGAGTCCAATCTGCCAAATGACTAACCTAGAATCCAGTCATCATATTCCTTATAAAATAATAAATAAATACAATGACACTTTAATCACAGATGAGTTGTTTACTTTTAATTAGTTAACTGTTCTTCAATAATTAAGTTTAAGTTTTCAGCTCACTTTACTTGAGCAGAATGAGTATGTTTACTTATAAAAAGCATGCAAACCAATTGCCTTAAAAAATCAAAGGTCAATTTTACAGAGTATAGAGTACTTCGTGGAAAAGCACTTGATTTATTAAATTTAATTCAAAGTGAAAGGTATAGAGGTTTGAGCTTTTACAAGAAATTGAAAATGTATGAGACAAGTGTCCTTGCCAAGTTTTACCGGAGGAAACAAAAAAGCTGCCTTAAATTGGAAAACACTGCATTATTTTAATACAGTTGTTGAGAGTTTACATTAGCATTTACTCTTAAGAAACTGTCTTACCAGACTTCATTTTTAAAATGTCTACATGCACTGTAATTAAAATTACTAATCACATAGCTTAAGTTGGAAGGCAAAAACTACGAAGCCAAAAAGAAAGGGTGTGAATTGTGTACAGGGGTGAATTCAACACTTGATGTTAATTCACAGTGACATTTGAGCTTGGCAGTTTTCTTATATAAGTGTAATATTCCAAATACAGAATGCTATAACTAATTAATAAAAGTGTCCAATTTTGTTATTACAATTTTATGATAAAATTATTGTTTAATATTATTATAATGATGTGGATTTAGAACTTACAAATTTGCAATAAACTGTCACACGTCAGTGGTCTAAATTGTTGCAAAGAAATGTGTAGGCCTCAGTTGATGAATTATTAAGAGACATTGATTTTACCAAATGGTCTTAGAGATAATGTGAGTGGTGCAACACTGCAGAGCACATGTTGTAAAGCTAATGGCTCTGGATATGTCTGAAGAGCTAAAGGTATCCCCGTTTGAAAACCGCAGGGCCGGCTTTGCTACATTACATGTATTAGTTCTCCAATTAAGTAATGTGCATCTACAGAAAAAGTACTGCACCACATCCTTAAATGTCTGTTCAGTTTGGACAGGAAAGTCACAAGCTGCAGTCGGGCAAAGATTATGTACACTGTAAAAAAATACAATATTAAAAAAAAAAAAAAAAAAAAAAAAAAAAAAAAAAACTGGTAGCTGTGATTGCCAGAATAATTAGGTAAAAAATACAGTAAAAATGTAAACAACTTTTCAGAACAACCAGTACATTTTTACAGATTAAATCTCGTAATTTTCATGACCACGCTGGCACTGTAAAAAAAAACTTGATATTAACCTTCTGAAACTGTAAAAAACTGCTTTTTACTTTATAAGGTATTGTTAATCACCGTAAAAATGACAAAAGAGCACATGATGACATTCACCAATAGTGGCTCTTCCAGGAATAATAACCAATAAACCCGTAGACAGTGCTCAGTTGCACTCATACAAATTTAAATAATGCAGTAAACATTAACTAAACTACATTAAATATAAAACAGAACACCCCAATGTACGTAACTGATATTAAAAATAAAAAGATACATAACTATTCCCATAAAATATGAAATATGATGGGTCATGCAGGGAATTGTGGGAACGTCTGATTATTGTAGAAATTATCTGATAATTTTCACAATCATTTACTGTAAAAAGTAAAACAATGTACATTTTTACTATTAATTATACAGGAAAATCATACCTTTTACATCTAAACATTTTTATACTGACAGATTATACTACTGTACAAAACTACTGTATTGTCTTAAATATTAAAATTTTGTACTGTATATTTTACAGTTAATATTTGTTAATCAATTAATATTTTTTTCTGTAGCATTTTTACAGTCTTTTCCCATTAAAATTACAGACATTTTTTACAGTGTACCGATTTTAACTGGACTTCGTGCTGAAGAGCAGAAGCATTGTGTCAGGGTTCACCCAAGGACAGGAGCGTTGTGGTTCAAACAGAGGACACGGAGGTCCGAGGGGGAGGCTTGATGGCCACAAGGTGACTGACAAATGTCTTCTGCTTTGATAGTAAAAACAGACCTCAGCTGGATTACGTTGTCTTGGAACATGCCTTTTGCAATTGACTTCCCATATCAAATTCCCAGGCATAACACGTTATGCGGCTTTGGTGATCTATTAAAGCTATTGTGGGCTGAATGAATCTCTTTTAGTGCCTTTTTCCTGAAATGTTATTACGCAACCTATGTTTCTCTTTTAACTAAATATGCAATGAATCTCAGTTTGTTTAGATATTGCCAAGATTTCTTATATATTGGAATTACATATTTAGCATATTTTATGTAAGCCAAATGTTAGGAAGTCACTGTGATAGTGACTATGGTAAATTAAGACACAATATATGTACCTTAGATAATAAAATTAGACACTGTTCATTAATGTCTTTACTATAGGGCAAAAACATATTCATTACATATTAACACTGTACAGCAAGAGCAAATTCTATCCAGTCAAATAATTCTGTATAATCTGTATTATCAATTCTATATAATCTGTATTAAAAGGCACATAAAATCAGATAAAAAAATTAAAAAGTTAAATCAAAACAATATTTCCTGAATAAAATAACTTAAATAATTGATAAAAAAAAAAAAACTGCTGTTTGTGCAATTTACAATTCCCAAACCAAAAGTTGGAGTATGTCCAATAAAATATTCATGCAAATACAAAAATTCCTAATGACTTTATGTATAAATGGAACAATTAAGATTCCAGGATGAGACCAAAATCATTACTGTACAAATTTATTGCATATCTACTGACCTGTAGTACTGAAAGTGCTCCATATAATTTAAAATAAAAAATAAGTAGATATACAGGGGAAAATGCATGCAAACCAGAAAAAAAAAAAAAAAGACAAATATGTTCTGAGTTGGCACACTTATCCAAATAGTGGGCAATTAAGACACAAAATGGAGTTCAGTGTGGTCAGTGAGACTGTCCAGTGCTCTAAAGGTGTATTTCTTTGACTTTCTTAGAATACGAGTCTGCTGATGGTATTGAAGCCCCCGCCTCCACCCCCACCCGAGGGTCCACAGCTGCCAGGAGGCTCATTGTCATCAGAACCGTTGGGCCGAAATGAGCAGGAAGCTGAGGTCGCTTGGAGAGCCCGAGCCCTGGCATTCAGCTCCTGCTCCTGAAGGAAATATAAAAAAGGGTTAAATATGCATGTTCTCAAACTCAGTCTGAAGACATTGAGGGAATTGTGTGGTAATCGTAAAGTTAATCTTTACAGAGAGCCTTACACAAAAAGTAATGTGTATGACTTTCTTCTGCAGAACACAAATGAACATTTTTAAAAGAATATCTCAGCTCTGTTGGTCTTCACAATGCAAGTGAATGGTGTCCAGAAATCTGAAGGTCCAAAAAGCAGATTAAAGCAGCAAAAAATTAATCCATTATACTCTAGTGGTTAAATACATATCTTCAAAAGTGATATGATACATTCATCTTCTTTTCTTTTTGGCAATTCACATTCTTCATGCATATTACCACCTACTGGGCAGGGAGGTGAATTTACAGCAAAAAAAGGACTTAAATATTTACCTTTTTCTCACCAACACCTAACATTTTGCTTCGGAACAAATGGATTTAACCACTGGAGTCTTATGGATTACTTTTATGCTGCCTTTGTGCTTTTTGGAGCTTCAAAATTTTGACCACCATTCACTTGCATTATGAAGACCTACAGAGCTAAGATATTCTTCTAAATATCTTTGTTTGTGTTCAGCAGAAGAAAGTCATTCATTCACATATGGGATGGCATGAGGGTGAGTAAATGATGAACGGGTGAATGGTCTCCTTAATGTTTGCAAATGCTTAGAAAAAACTAATATTTAATTCTATAAACTCAAGGGCAAAGAACACAGGATAGTGAGGGACTGTTTGCATAAGTCATTCAGCATGCATAAAGGTAGAATATTCCCACCTGTAAGAAGAGTTTGTTGTCTTTGGTAATGGCATCCATAAGCTCTTTCTGCAAGGGTGGCTCTCCACTCAGAATTGAGCCATTTACGACTGGTCCTGCGTTGCTAGGTTGTCCACTTATTTCTTGTTTCCTATAGATCAGGACATAGGCTGTGTCCTTAGGGAAGCGACTTGTGACATTCTGCAATGACTGAAAGTTTGTAAAAGTCACTCGATTGTCGTTAAACAAGAACCAGTCCATTGACTTATGGTCAACACAATTCCCCATTTCTTCCATTGGGGCTGTCGAGACCTCAGATAGGCTGGAGTTTCCCTGAGTCTTAGGACATGGCTGAGCTACATAACCATCAGTGCTACTCACATTCCTTCCATATGAGTAGTAGTGACCACTCTCAGAGGACATACCAGAATGCATCACAACGGAACTCAAAACATACGGCACTGACTTAATCTTCGAATCATTGCCGTTTATCTCGCTTTTTGTCCTGCTGTCCATTAACCCCTCCTCTTTTTGAGAAGGCTTGAGCTTCTTGGCTAGATTCTCACCACTTTCAGGGGAGTCCGATGAGGAGGATGCAGCTGCAGATAAGGAGGATGCAGCTGCATTTGAGGAAGATGAAGAAGCAGTGCTACCGTGTTGCCGTAGAGGCAAGCACATATGCATTGGGATGCCTACATTGTCCAAGATCTTGCGGCGCACGTGGCACGTGGCGTCATATGAGAAGCGTAGCAGAGTCAGAATGAGGTACTCGGGTGCTTCCACCACTCGCATAACCTTTTCAGCCCTCTGCAGCGCACCGCAGCATTCACAGAAGTAACAGTTGTCGTTCTCCAGGATTTCTGGAGCCAGAAAATAGTCCACTAAATCTGGTACAGACAGGGTGGGCTCCACCACTGGCCTTTCCATCCTGGTTCCCGCACCTTCTTTTCCAGAGCCCTCTAAGCTTTCACTGCCTCCATTCACTGCACCTTGGCAGGACCCCATAGTGGAGGAGCCTTTGTGCTCATCAGTGGAGCCCAGTGGCTGTGACATCGAGGGGCAGAAGGCGAGGGAGAGGTCTGTAAATGGCTCCTCTTTTTCTGATAGGCTGTGGCACTGCAGGCAACGGATGGCTGTAGAGAGTCTACCACCAAACATACGCTCCACTAGAGTGCGACCATTTCCCTCTGCAACTACTGCGTGTGATGGCACATCAGCAGCCAGCTGACTTGCAGCATTGTAAACGGTTTTAGCAGAAGGGGATGCAGGTTCAGGTTTTGGGCTGGTCACCTGAAGGGCTAAGAGGGTCTTCTCTTCCTCGTGCAACCTTAACATTAACAAGTAGACAAAGCAAAAATGTATGGAGCGTTTTTGTATGAGTTACAAACAACTCGCCCTGCTGTTGTAAATAAGAAATACATTGAGTATTTTGTTTAATTGTTGTTGTTTTCACCTTGTTTTGAGAGAGTAATAAAAAAGAAAAGAAAATTTGGCAAATAAAGCAGCATTTCTATCCTCACTTCTGGGGAAATTTGCGCAAAACAGAAATGAAAACGGAAACTGGAGCCACTGTGGCTCTTTTATTAAATTTTATGAATTCCTTGAGGTTTCAAATGCAAAGAACACACTGACAAATGTAATATTTGCAAGCGTTCCTCAGGAGTTGGCATATGTCTGGGAGCAAAAGCATATCAGACTGGGAGGAAACAGTAGCCATTTTTGTTAGATAACAGGCTTTGTGTTCGGTATTTCACAATAACCAGAGCCACATTTGAAATGCTATTCATTGACATATCATATTCTCTGAGCGAATTATGTATTTACAAAGCTTGTTGAGGCAAAGTCACAGGACTTTTTGATGGGCATCTACACTCACTGAGCACTTTATAAGGAACACTATGGTCCGACGTGGTCTTCTGCTGTTGTAGCCCATCTGCCTCAAGGTTTGGCGTGTTGTGCATTCTGAGATGCTATTCTGCTCACTACAATTGTACAGAGTGATTATCTGAGTTACCGTAGCCTTTCTGTAAGCTCGAACCAGTCTGGCCATTCTTCGTTGACCTCTCATCAACAAGGCTTTTCCGCCCGCAGAACTGCCGCTCACTGGATGTTTTTGGCACTATTCTCAGTAAACTCTAGAGACTGTTGTGCATGAAATTCCCAGTAGATCAGCAGTTACAAAAATACTCAAACAAGCCCATCTGGTACCAACAATCGTGCCACAGTCGAAATCACTGAGATCACATTTTTCCCCAATCTGATGGTAGATGTGAACATTAACTGAAGCTCCTGACCCGTATCTGCATGATTTTATGCATTGCACTGCTGCCACACGATTGGCTGATTAGATAAATCACATGAATAAAAAGGTGTACAAGTGTTCCTAATAAAATATTCAGTGAGTGTATATTCCTATATAAATTCTATAGGAATATATTTGGTAAATGCGTTTCAATTGTAGTTTATGCGCATGTTTTCTTATAGAAAAAATATTTCCACTTCAAGTGAGCATATACATTTTTTTATGCGCATTTATTCGCATCTTGGTGTTTCCAGCATTTTGTTATGAGAAAAATATTTTTTATCCCAAAATTTGCATACAAATATGTGGATGGAAACCCAGCTAATGAAAGAAGAGATGCCGACCGTAAGCAATTTTCTGAATTTACCTGTCTAACAGAAAGCGCAAGTATTCTGAGCAGTCTTGCTGGGATCCACCTGTGAACCAGGGTGGTCGAGACGCCTCCAAGAAACTCCTTGGTGAATATGCTGCTCTCTGGTGTATATATATATAAAAAAATAATAATAATTAAAAAAAATTTGTTTTTAAAAATCACCAGGAGAAATTCTTTACACTCATTCTTGGCACACCTACCAGAAGTACTTAAAGAACAACAGACTCAAACTCAAACGAGAAACAGACAACTATACTTAAGATAAACAAACCTGTGTGTGACCTAAGAAGGCAAACAAAAGCTGAAGCTTCTTCATGAGAGTGTTGCTACCATTCAAAGGAAGTGATAGAACATGTCGTCTGAAACTTTTAAGGAGATAAAGTGTTCAATTGTCAGAACAGAGAAATATCTTAAATTTTAAGCTGCAATAAAAATGTGAATGTGTTATAACATTGTGCTTACATGCAATTATTAAAATCATGTAATTACAAGTACTGCCAGTTGCATATAGATGGCTTAAATTACAGTTGGACTAATTACAGTAGTAGAGCTGAGGCAGAAATCAGCTAAAAGACAATACATCTTAGACTACAAAACAATAAATTCTTACTCTGTAGCCATGAATAATATCTGGATGATACTGTTCATGTAGCATGTGTTGCCCAGATTCACAAGTCCTGTCTTCCCTGTTTCTGATTTGCCAGTGAGCTTGGGCAGACCCGAGGCAAATGAGTTTGACTGTGAAGTCCAGGCACTTTGGTTGAGGACAAATTTGATCTTCTCCTCACTAAGTTTAGGTAGGTCCTAAATAGAACAAGCAGTGGATAAAGTATAGTAACATATTCCTATAATGAGTTCTTATATTCAATGAGAAAACACTAAAATTCAGTGATAAATAAAACTACTTGTCCTTTGTTTTACTGGCTTGAAGCTAGTTCATGACAGATCCCCTGCAACCAAAGTTTTCCTGTCTATGTCTTACTTTAATGGATTCAAGAATGCATTCATAGAGATCTGGGAAGCCAGAATATTGGTACATCATGCAGTGGACGAGTTCTGCGAACTGCAGCAGGAAGGTTTTGCTGTTGGAGAGGCCTTCATTCTTCAAGGACTGCACTAGTGGGACTACATGGGGAATTACCTGGTTTAAATGAGAGGAAAAATGTCATTAACAGCACAATTGCATTGCAATGATTACACATCAATGATTTTAAATGCCAAAAGGATACTGAAAACTGCAAAGAAACTGCTTAGGAGCACTACAAACATTTAGAATGTTGTAACTCATTTGATTCATTTAACTAAATGAGTTCAAAAGAAAGATACTTATTGATGTTTAGCTGAAGTAGTAATAATTGGGTAAAATAATTATGCTAAAAGCAACTTTAAAAGGTAATAATCATGTTCTCAGATCGAGCATAAGACTAATCTATAAAAGCTTTATTAAGAATTGAGCCCTTACAATAGGAAAATCTCTCTTTTTGGCACAAATGGGTTTTAAAGCTAGGGGATTGAGGTGGGAACAGTGAAGCAATGCTTTGGTGAGTTCCAGTTTATGGTGGCCTTACTAAGTGGAAGGCTTCAGGAGAGTGCTGGAAACTAAGCAGCATGTGTGAAAGAACCACCAGTGCTCCCTGTCGCACAATGGGATACCAGAGACGATTAAAGACCTGTAAACAAACAAACACACACACATTCATACATGAACACATGTGAATAAAAGTAGGAACGGGAATCATCAGCCCAAAATAAAAATTTTCATTATTTACTTACACTAATATTCATGCCCAATATTCTCATTATATAATATCTATTGGTGCTGAATTAAAGGCATAGGTGGTCACACCGTATGTTGTTTGTTTTATAAAATAATGCAATGAATAATTTTTATTTATCAATTAACTTCATAGAAAGTCCAGTAAGCATAACAAAAAACCTAAATCAGTTCGACGTAACGACCCTATGCCTTTAAAACAGCACCAATTCTCATAGGTCAGGGGTAGCCAACCCTGCTCCTTGAGAGCTACCTACCTGCAGAGTTCAGCTCCAACACACCTGCCTTCAAGGAATCTTGAAGACCTTGATCACCTGGTTAAGGTGTGTTTGATTAGGGTTGGATATAAACTCTGCAGGATGGTAGCTATCCAGGAGCAGGGTTGGCTCCCCCTGTTCGAGGTACACTTAAAGTGCAGTTGTTTTTTTCAAGGTGGTTGGCACACAGTTCTATGTATTTAGGCTGTCGCAATAGCTTCTGTCTCTTCATGTAACCACAGACTGACTCAATGATGTTGAAATCCGGACTCTGGGGGGGGGTAGTAATACCATCTATTACAGGACTCATTGTTCTACTTCTTTTATATTCTCAATGGAATGTTTGGGAATCAAAAGTTTTATTTCCCATTAACACGCTAAAAAGCAGACGATATAAAATACCCATCTTATGACAAATGTTTTTGTGAAACATCTAATGTGCCTAAGAATTTTGCACTGTACTATATGTATAATGTTCACATCGTGATGTGTCCAAACATCATGACGTCATGTTGCAAGAACCTATGAGGTTTGATATTATCGACATACAGTAACGGTATCACAAAATAAATCCGACAGGGTGATAAAGACCCTGACACAAAGCAGAGGGGTCTTGCATCACCATGAAATCTACATCGGCTAAAAACCAATTAAATAAATAAATGGACATAAAATATTGATTTGTGTTGAAATCATGTTATTTTGTGAGAAGAAAGAAATCACTTGACAGCTGAATTCCACCTCTGGTATGCATCAGAGTCCTGCTGGTGTTTATTTTGTAAATAATGACTGTCTGACTGCACATTATCCAGCTTATTAAAAGACTAATTGCCAAATAAATAAATAAATGGACATGAAAGACTGATTTTAAGTTTAAATAATTTTATATTGTTATGTCTTAATTCCAGGATGTGTGGTTGTTTCTCAAAAATATCAGATCACTAGATGGGGCCATTGACCAATCAGAATCAAGTATTTCACCGACCCGTGTAATAAACAAAGTTATCATATACAGGTGCATCTCAATAAATTAGAATGCCGTGGAAAAGTTCATGTATTTCAGTAATTCAACTCAAATTGTGAAACTCGTGTATTAAATAAATTCAGTGCACACAGACTGAAGTAGTTTAAGTCTTTGGTTCTTTTAATTGTGATGATTTTGGCTCACATTTAACAAAAACCCACCAATTCACTATCTCAAAAAATTAGAATACATCATAAGACCAATAAAAAAAACATTTTTAGTGAATTGTTGGCCTTCTGGAAAGTATGTTCATTTACTGTATATGTACTCAATACTTGGTAGGGGCTCCTTTTGCTTTAATTACTGCCTCAATTCGGCGTGGCATGGAGGTGATCAGTTTGTGGCACTGCTGAGTTGGTATGGAAGCCCAGGTTTCTTTGACAGTGGCCTTCAGCTCATCTGCATTTTTTGGTCTCTTGTTTCTCATTTTCCTCTTGACAATACCCCATAGATTCTCTATGGGGTTCAGGTCTGGTGAGTTTGCTGGCCAGTCAAGCACACCAACACCATGGTCATTTAACCAACTTTTGGTGCTTTTGGCAGTGTGGGCAGGTGCCAAATCCTGCTGGAAAATGAAATCAGCATCTTTAAAAAGCTGGTCAGCAGAAGGAAGCATGAAGTGCTCCAAAATGTCTTGGTAAACGGGTGCAGTGACTTTGGTTTTCAAAAAACACAATGGACCAACACCAGCAGATGACACTGCACCCCAAATCATCACAGACTGTGGAAACTTAACACTGGACTTCAAGCAACTTGGGCTATGAGCTTCTCCACCCTTCCTCCAGACTCTAGGACCTTGGTTTCCAAATGAAATACAAAACTTGCTCTCATCTGAAAAGAGGACTTTGGACCACTGGGCAACAGTCCAGTTCTTCTTCTCCTTAGCCCAGGTAAGACGCCTCTGATGTTGTCTGTGGTTCAGGAGTGCATAACAAGAGGAATACGACAACTGTAGCCAAATTCCTTGACACGTCTGTGTGTGGTGGCTCTTGATGCCTTGACCCCAGCCTCAGTCCATTACTTGTGAAGTACACCCAAATTCTTGAATCGAATTTGCTTGACAATCCTCATAACGCTGTGGTTCCCTCGGTTGGTTGTGCATCTTTTTCTTCCACACTTTTTCCTTCCACTCAACTTTCTGTTAACATGCTTGGATACAGCACTCTGTGAACAGCCAGCTTCTTTGGCAATGAATGTTTGTGGCTTACCCTCCTTGTGAAGGGTGTCAATGATTGTCTTCTGGACAACTGTCAGATCAGCAGTCTTCCCCATGACTGTGTAGCCTAGTGAACCAAACTGAGAGACCATTTTAAAGGCTCAGGAAAACTTTGCAGGTGTTTTGAGTTGATTAGCTGATTGGCATGTCACCATATTCTAATTTTTTGAGATAGTGAATTGGTGGGTTTTTGTTAAATGTGAGCCAAAATCATCACAATTAAAAGAACCAAAGACTTAAACTACTTCAGTCTGTGTGCACTGAATTTATTTAATACACGAGTTTCACAATTTGAGTTGAATTACTGAAATAAATGAACTTTTCCACGACATTCTAATTTATTGAGATGCACCTGTAGCTTCAGAAGACTTAGTATATAGTACATGAGTCCTATTGATTACTTTTTTAAATGAAGTGACTTTGACTTTGATTATATGCCAAATAAACCCTTTGAAGACTTCTTAAAAATTCCTCCTTTGCTGTTTCACAGAAGAAAGTCATATGGGTCAATATGTTGAGTAAATAATGATAAATTTTCCTTTTTGGGTTGATTACTCAAATTAAAATGAAAGTTCAAATACATGTAAATGTGAAAATCATACACAAAGGTCACCTTTATAATGATATTACAATAACCTATGCTTTTCTTTGGGAAAAAAAGAATGTAATGACAACGTGCATTAATAAAAACCCATTCATCAGAGTTAAAAAAGACAAAAAAAGACCAAACAAAAAAACAGTTGCACTCACCCAGGGCTTACATAGAAATTAATTTGTCACCATTAGGTAATGCATATTTAAAAACTCTTTGTTTATACAGTGTCTGCTAACACATTTTTATTATTTCGCATGTTCATATTCAGACAAACAAGTAGAGCAAGTCAGCTTTTTAGCCTTTTAACAACAAGTACAGCCTGTTGTGGAAAAAAATGCACTATGCCAACACAGAGGTTATAGGAACACACAGACACTGTTTTGATGAGTTAAAGAGTTTCGGTTCAAATACATTTTCTAAGTTTGTCGTGTTTTGTTAGTTGAATTTTTTGTTGCAGAACGAGTACTCGACTAGTCGATTACTCGTGCACAACACTAGACAAAAGCAAATTTTTGTAAGGTTTCACCAACTGATTCTATGGTATCAAAGAAAAAATCTGTTATAGTCCCCAAAATTTTGGTTATGTTCTGAATAACTTTCTAATTCCTAAAACAAAAAATAATATAATAAAAATCAAGTCTTATAGCAGAACTCTTTTTGTTCAGTATAAACACTAATGTGGGTGTTGCTGATTTCTCTCTAAATATGTAACTATGAAAGCTCCTTTATATGAGTAAATATGTACAAACCTGCTCAATTTTGAGTAAAGTGACATCTATGAGGATGGTGAACTTTTGAACAGCAGCCAGTCCTTTCAATAAAGCAATGACCCAGGTGTCCACATGATTGGCCAGAGGCCAGGACAACCAGTCAATCATTCTGAAAGAGAAAGATGATGAGAGAGAAAACATGGTCAAGGCAGGCAAAATATAAAATAAAAGACTTACACAATTAACAGCACCACATTAAATAATTGTCAACATGTTGACCTCAGCACTCAACCCACAATACTACACTATCAAAGCCCATTTAAAATGTGTTGAGCCATTATGAACTCTGCACTTTTATCAAAAGATTTGCATAAATGCAATTACAACCTACTTAAAACATACAAGAAGTGGTGAATACAACATAATAGCAGATGGATCAAGGACTCTTAACTCATTTAATCACATACACACAAAGGTTCTATTTACATGCTTTAAACACACTGTCTGACCTGCAGAGAGCTTGTGTCATACTGGCGTCTTTGACGTTCTGGTCAGTGGTGAGGCTTTTGATGAGGACTGTGATCATTTGCAGAGGGATGTGTTGGACCAGGCTTGCTAGAGCAATGGAGGGTTCAAATGAAGGATCTGCAATGAGAACAAAAAAGTCTACCAATGATTAGGCTATTCGCAAACATAATATTATGCATCAACATTTATGACCTTTTTGGTGTCCACATATCTCCAGTTATCAGTGCCTAACACATGAAACATGTCTAAACTAAAGTGAGAGACAAAATAATGCAGAATATCAACAATTGTGAAATGTAACTGATACATAGCAACAAATTATTTATTTCAACGGCGGACTGATAAGAGAGCAAAATGCAATAGCCAAAGACCTCCACCAAAGTCATCGTCGGTGCTTAGCAAACTATTTTAGCATTCAAATGTGCATTTTTATCTTAGATTTGACAAATATTCTAATTATGAATTTCGATTTGACAGACTTAGTACATCATAAACTTTGAGAAGAAAAAACGTTTTTCAAAACATTTTGTAGTAATATCAGAGCCAACGTATCTCTTAAGGACACAAATTAAGCTAAAAGATCTCAATCTTGAAACCAATTAGCCTAATATACCTGACTATTTATAAAACTTTCTCCTCAATCCATGTGATTAATGGTAATTGTAAAAGTATTTACAATTGTAGTACTGGTTATACTGCCATTTTTAAAATAAACCAGGACAAAGTTTATTTCTTGCACTCAAGATGCTTAGTGCGCTTTAGCTTTTCCAGTGTGGTGACTGGACAATAAGAGTATATCAAAAGTTGATAACATAAAGTTTACTTATTGAATCGCATTTTGTACAAACCCTAGAGGTAGACCGATATATCGGTTTTACCGATTAATCGGTGCCGATATTTGTTTTTTGGAACTATCAGTGATTTGCAAAAATCTATACCGATCGCTGCCAATATTTTTTATTTTTATTTTTTTTATCCCTTTATGTTCCTCTGATAATTACGTTTTTTAAATTGAAGTGAGGGCATGCAAAGAAAAAAGTGACTATATGGAAACGTCCCTTCATCTTTTCTCTAACTTCTTATATTGTGAATAATAATAATAATAATATATAGGATATAAAAAGCTTAATTTGGTAAATATTGAAAAAAGAGCATTGCAACGGAACTAAGTCTGTCATTTTAAAATAAGAGTCCTCGTGAGTTTCAGGCTTGTTTAGTGTTAAAGGAATATTCCAGGTTCAATACAAGTTAAGCTCAATCGACAGCATTTGTGGCATAATATTGATTAACACACAAATTATTTTTGATTTGCCCCTGCTTTTCTTTAAAAAAAATCTGAAATCTGGGTTCCAGCGAGGCACTTACAATTGAAGTGAATGAGGCCAATCAGTAAATGTTAAAATACTCACCGTTTACAAGATGTAAACAATGTGTGTTAACGTGATTTTAGTGCGATAAAATCGCTTACTAACCTTTTCTGTGTTAAGTTATAGCCAATTTTATATGCAATGACGATGTAATGTCAACAAAACCTAAAGCCCTAAAATGACATTTTAAATAGCTTTACAACTAAAATAATACATAAGCCTAAAAAGAAAAAATGTATGTAAGTGTTTTTATAAAAATATAAGCTTTACATTTCTGCCTATAAACCCTCCAAAAATTGGTCCCATTCACTTCCATTGTTAATGCCTCCCCGCAACCTTGTTTTTTCCTTTTATTCAAGAAAGGAGGGATGAGTTGAAATAGTTTTTGTGGCAATCAACTCTATGCCACAAATGCTGTCAACTGAGCTTAACATGTATTGAACCCGGAACATTCCTTTAAAGGTCCCACGTTATGCACCCAATCTTCTTTTTTTCTGATTATTATTGGGCTTTTGGTTGAAAAAAGAACTACATCTGGGATTTTATTAATTTTGTCCTCTGGCCTCAGTCTTTACTGACTAAGAAAATGTAGTAACATTCTCTGAAGTGATTGTAAAAAAACTATAATCGAGTAATCGGTTATCGGCCTTTTCCACCACCTTAGTTATCAGTATCGGCAAAATCGGTCAACATTTAACAAACACCACATTTTATGAAGAATAAAGTACAACTGTATGCTTTACATGAAACCACATTGACTACATAAACTTCTTAACATATAATAAAGCCACAATGTAAAAAACCCAAGCCAAATTGGAAATATCATAAGAGGAAGCAGTGCATGCTTACCTGTGGATGAGATGATTGCAAACACCTCCTGCAGTGAGGGCAGCAGTGTGGCCGGCTCAGCCTTCCAGATGCCGTGTAGTAGCGCACTCACCCTGGTCACCTGGGTCACATATTCCCGCAACTCCCGCTCTTCAGTGGCAGGACAGTGGAAATACGCAAAGGTGCGCACGAGCTGCTGACAGAAGAGAACGCCTGCCTTCTCTTGTGGAATGCACTGAGGGAAGTCCGTCAGTATGGTGGCCAGCTTAGCACAGGTTGCTGGTTCTGGCCGCTCACAGATCATCCGCAAGACCTCCGTCTGAAGCAGTGGTGCCAACTCTAACACAGCCGGACAGCTGATGAGCAGCCGCAAGGAGCCGTGAAGAAAGTCCAAGATGGCAGGGTCTCTTCGGTCCAAAGTGTCGAAGCCCTGCTGTAGGAGTCCAAGCACGTACTCTTTGCTAAGGAAGCGGGCAAACTCGTCACGGTGGAAGCGTGCATAGGCCTCCTGCACTTGTAGGCCAACCTGTCGCTGAAAAGCATCCTCGCCCAGGAGAATAAGGCGGGTGGTGAGATGGTACAAGGCCTGGCACTGCTCCTCTGTCACCTCCTTTTCCGCAGCCTCCATCACTTTTTTCACAATAGCCCGCTTGATATTCACAGGGTGGGAGGAGCTGACCAGTGCCTCCAAAATCTTATCCATGATTGGACTGTATTGCACCACACACGAAAGGTAAGCAGAAGGAGCTGTAACTAGGGCAGAGCATGACATTAATGAAGCATTGAAATAAAAAATACAGATACATTTAAAATACAGGGGAGAATGATGTTTAAATTAAAAGATAACATAGTTCATCAATAACACTCTGGAAAATAACAACTCCATTTATATGAGGGGAAATATCAACTGGCATTACTCTTTCATCTCTTTTAGCTATATAAACAATGTCTGCCTAGATGAAAAAGCTAGCAATGAAAAATAGCAAATGAGTTATAACGTATGTGTTAATTATATGTTATTCTTCGGCTAATCAGTGTATTCTAGAAAACAGTAAGAACTTCACACTCCACAAACAACTGCACAACTGTATTGTCTGAAGCTGTCATTAAGATCAAGCTGGTCTGCTAACAACCTTGCTAGTTAGCTACATTTGCTAATATAAACAGGAGCAATTAATTCAACAAAACATACCTGGTAACACGACACATTAAAGAAAATACATTATTGCAGATAGTGACAATAGGTTAAATCGCTTGTTTGTTTGTTTGTTTGTTTGTTTCTATCGCTAGTAAAACAACATCACTAGCTATGACTCAGGAATCGAAACAAAGCAAACACACAGATGTCACAGCACTGACTTAGCAAAAACAAATCTCTCCCATTCCTGTCCTTGCTGAAAGAGCACAACAATCAACGACACTCACCAAAGCTAAGTCATTCCGAAAACGTCTCGGTGTATATTTGGAAATGTGTCACAACAAACGCCGTAGTTTATTTTTTGTCAGATTTATGTTGTGATCTTGATGAACTGCGAGCTATTTCAATCAGCTGTTGAAACACATCATACGTCATCTTAGCGCGCGCTGATGCTGTCAGGACCCCACACGTGCGTCCAACACATTGCCATTAAAAAACAATGCACAAAATGACCACCTCACCAAGAACAGTAACACTGAAGAACATATTAAATCCAGAAATAGGAAAGAATACAATTACTGCAATTTTAAAGTTCCTGGAAAATACGGGTCTAATAAGTAGAATATAAGATATAATAGAATATAAGAGATATATAGATATGAATAAGTTTATAGAAAATGCAGGATGATTAAAAGATGTGTTTTATATAATTAACTGCTGTAATTCCTCCTCTGAACGGTGCGGAGCTGAACACGCAGCGCTGGCTGAACTTTCGCATCTGATGGGAGGATGGAATGGAGGAGGAGGGGTAGAGTTGAGAAGATTTGAGTTTCGGATCCAAGCTGTCAGCAGGTGGCGGTAATGCACTAATAAGTGCGATCTGCCAATAAACAGAAGACGAAGAAGATCACCTTACCACTACACCGTATTCTTTTTTACCACAATATTTGTATTTTTTGCTAGGTTGATGTATAGACAACCGATCTCCTTTTCTTTTTCTGGACGCACTCAAATATTTTCTGGGAAAATATGTTCAATTGGCTGGAAACAAAAATCCAATCTCTACCTACATTGTCTAAAACTCTTAATTGTATTTGGAGTTTTGCTGGAGGACAAGAAGGTAGCATCGTTTGTTAATGTAATGTTCGTCCTCTGTAAATTTGTTATTTACAAGTGCAAATGAATGAAGACAAAACCTTTTAAGTTTTTAAAAGATTTTATTTGTAATTATTTACCTGATTTAATGTGTATGAGAAGCAAATTTGCCAAAATTGTAAAAGACCTTGATTTGTTAGATTGTTAGACCTCCTTTTATAAATTTATTATTATTATTATTATTATTATTATTATTATTATTTCTGGCTGCTTTTTTCTCTCTTTTTTTCATTACAGTTCTGTTAATACCTTTTGGTTTTTCTGTCTTTTTTTTTATTTTATTTTTTTATAATTTGTTTTTTTTTTATTCATATATACACCACAAAGAAAAACCCAACACATATACAGCGAATCAACATTTCACCTTCAAACCCACTAATATCCCTCCCATTCATCAACCCCACCCTGACCCCCAACAAACACCCCTGTGGTCCCGCATAATAACAAACACAAACGACCAAAAAAAAAAAAAAAAAAAAACAGTAAACAAAAAAGAAAATCTAATAAACATACATAATTAAACTAAACTACACTCTCCACATCCCCTCCCTGAGAGTTCCCCCAAAAAATTAAATAATTGCTCCATTTCTTAACAAATAAGTCCCAAAACCCCAGCTGTCTACTTATCCCTTCCTCAAAAGCAGCCACCCTCCCCACTTCCACACACTACTCTGAAAAAGAGGGCGCTCCATCCGACTTCAAACCCCTTAAAATTATTTGCCTGCAAAAATAAAGTGCAGTGCTGATGTATATTGATCGTGAGAGATCAAGAGTTCACAAGTCTGATTACTTGGGGGAAGAAGCTGTCATGGAGTCAGCTGGTGCGGGTCCTGATGCTGCGATACCGCCTGCCTGATGGTAGCAGTGAGAGCAGCCCATGGCTCAGGTGGCTGGAGTCTCTGATGATCCTCCGAGCTTTTTTCACACACCGCCTGGTATATATGTCCTGGAGGGAGGGAAGCTCACCTCCAATGATGTGTTTGGCAGTTCGCACCACTGTTTGCAGGGCTTTACGGTTGTGGGTGGTGCTATTGCCGTACCAGGCAGTGATGCAGCCAGTCAGGATGCTCACTACAGTGCTGGTGTAGAACCGTGTGAGGATGTGGTGGTTCATTCCAAACTTCCTCAGCCGTCTCAGGAAGAAGAGGCACTGATGAGCCTTCTTCACAACAGCCTCAGTGTGGACGGACCATGTGAGTTCCTCTGTGATGTGGACATCGAGGAACTTGAAGCTGCTGACTCTCTCCACCGGTGCTCCATTGATGGTGATGGGGCTGTGTTCTCTGTCTTTTCTCCTGAAGTCCACCACAAGCTCCTTGGTCTTGCTGATGTTGAGGGAGAGATTGTGCTCCTGGCACCAGCGTGTCAGAGTGTGCACCTCCTGTAGGCTGTTTCATCATTGTCAGTGATGAGACCTACCACCGTCATATCATCAGCAAACTTATTGATGGCATTGGTGCTGTGTGTTGCCACACAGCCATGTGTGTACAAGGAATACAAGAGTGGGCTGAGAACACAGCCCTGCAGGGCTCCAGCGTTGAGGGTCAGTGATGAGGAGATGTTGCTGCCCATTCTAACCACCTGGCATCTGCTTGACAGGAAGTTCAGGATCCAGCTGCACAGCAAGCTATTTAAGCTCAGAGCCCAGAGTTTCACATAAAGCTTAGAGGGCACTATGGTGTTGAATGATGAGCTGTAGTCTACAAACAGCATTCTCACATAAGTGTTCCTTTTTTCCAGGTGGGAGAGAGCAGTGTGTAGTGTAGATGCAGTGGCATCATCAGTGGAGCAGTTGTTGCGGTAAGCAAACTGCAGTGAGTCCAGTGAGGCAGGCAGCACAGAGCAGATGTAATCTCTGAATAGCCTCTCAAAGCATTTGCTAATGATGAGGGTCAGAGCAACAGGACACCAGTCATTTAAGCAAGTGATTTTGGATTGCTTTGGTACAACAGACAAGGAGAGGGAAAGGTTGAAAATGTCCGTACAACACCAGCCAGTCGGTTCGCGCACGCTCTGATGATGCGGCCCGGAATGCCGTCTGGACCTGCGGCTTTACGGATATTCACCCGTCAGAAGGATCGGGTTATATCCGCTACAGAGACGGAGAGTGAACTAACCTCTGTAGTTTTGGCCACGAGAGTTCTCTCCGCGAGGGCGGTGTTATTTCCCTCAAAACAAGCATAAAAAGTATTTAGCTCATCCGGGAGAGAGGCAGCAGTGTTCACGGCGGAGTTTTTATTCCCTTTGTAATCCGTGATGATATTAATTCCCTGCCACATGCTTCTAGAGTTGGTGGTGTTGAACTGTCCTTCAATCTTGTCCCTATACAGGCGCTTGGCTGCTCTGATAGTTTTGCAGAGGGCATAACTGGCTTGTTTATACTCCTCCGCATTTCCGGAATTAAAAGCGGAGGTCTGTGCATTAAGTGCCACGCGAACAATGCTATTAACCCGTGGTATCTGGTTGGGGTAGATCCGTATTGTTTTGGTCGGAACAACATCCTCTACGCAATTTCTGATGAAACATGTTACGATATCAGTGTAAACCTCGATGTCCTCATCAGAGGCGGACCGGAACTTCTCCCAGTCTGCGTGATCAAAACAGTCTTGTAGCATAGAATCTGATTGGTCTGACCAGCACTGGATCATTCTGAGGGTGGGTGCTTCCTGTTTCAGTTTCTGCCTGTAAGCGGGCAGAAGGAGAACGGAAGAGTGGTCTGATTTGCCAAATGGTGGACGAGGGAGGGATTTGTAGCCATCCCGCAAGGGAGAGTAGCAATGGTCCAAAACCCGGTCCCCTTGTGTGTTGAAACTGATATGTTGGTGGTATTTTGGTGCAATTGATTTGAAATTGGCTTTGTTAAAGTCCCTGGTCACAATGAATGCGGCCTCAGGGTGTGCGGTTTCCTGCTCACTTATACTCCCATACAGTTACATGAGTGCCCAGTCTGTGTTGGCTTGTTGGGGGATGTACACAGCAGTGATAATGACCGCTATGAATTCCCTCGGTAGCCAGAATGGTGAGAAATTCCAAATCAGGAGAGCAGAAAGACTTGATAGAATGTACGTTCCTCTGATCACACCGGGATTTGTTGATCATAAAACATACACCACCACCTCTGCTTTTACCTGAGAGGTCTTACACTCTGTCCGCTCGGTGCATGGAGAACCCCGCGGGTTTGATGGTTGAGTCTGGAATCTCCACAGACATCAGATAATGCAGCAGTCCCTCGTCTCTCGTTGGAAAGAGATCCATGCTTTAAGCTCGCAGAGCTTGTTGTCCAGAGATTGAATATTTGCCAGTAGAATACTGGGTAGCGGGGGTCGATTTGCGCGACATCTTACTCTGATGAGAACGCCGGCTCTATTTCCCCTTTTCCTTCTGTGTTTCCATGGCCAGGCAGCCCAGACAAAGGCTCCGCTGGTGTGTTTGTAAACAGCAGGTCTGCATTGAGGAATTTGAAATTCGGTTTTCGGTGTGCAATTGCAGATCCAATGTTCAAAAGTGTTGTCTATCGTATACAATAAGGCAGACAACATCCAAGACAAAAAAAAAAAGAACTGTAAACAAAACAAACAAAAAACTGCAATGTTGTGTCGGAGCTCGCAACGCAGCAGCCATACTCGGTGCCATCCTGAGTCCAGAGTCTGGGACAAAGTAAAATTTGAGCGCTCAAAACATCACATACAACTTTCAACCAAAATTCTTGAATCTTAGCACACCCCCAAAAAACATGGAATGTGCCTCCATCTTCTGATTGGCATCGCCAGCAGGTGGGTTTGTATTTAAGACCAAGCCTATATAGTCTAGAGGGGGTCCAATAAAATCTATGTAATATCTTGAATTGCATAAGGCGAACCCTTGCATCTCTAGATGCTGACTTGACATTTTTTAGAATTCTATCCCACACTTCCTCGTCCAATACCAAGTTTAAATCTTTCTCCCCAGAATCTGAATTAACAGCGAGTAATACACTGATGCTAAACACTCCACTCTCATATAGGTCACCAAGTGTAGTAACCCCCCTCACAATCCACTCTGACCAGCAGAAAGGGAACCTTTCGATACATAAGTTGGGGTTCAGCCATATGTTCGAGGCAACATTTAAATAAATGTTCGAATTAAACACTTTGGACACTTTTGTCCATACCGCGTGCAAATGCGAGATAACGGTGTAACTTAACTTCTCTGATTAGTTAGACAGAAAGGCTTTGCAGTGGCAAAATAGGGGCAAGAACTTCCTGTTCAATACATAACCAGGGAGGGGCTCTCTCAGGTGGAAGTGACCAATGAGCCAAATGTCTGAGACCGAATGCAAAATAATAAAACAAAATCTTGGGTAGACCTAGCCCACCTTTGTCAATCGGCCTATGTAACTTATTCAAATGTAATCTGAGACGTTTGCCATTCCAAATGAAGGACTTTGCTATACTATCAAATTGCTTGAAATAAGAAAGGGGGACATCTACATGGAGAGATTGTAACAAGTAGTTAAATTTTGGAATATAATTTGTTTTAATAACATTAACCTTCCCAATCCTAGATAAATGTAATAAAGCCCACCTGCCCACATCCCTCGAAAACCTTTTAATTAAGCAGTCAAAATGAACTCTAACTAAATCAGACAAATTTGCTGGGAATAAAATGACCAAATACTTAATGCCCTGTTTGGGCCACTGGAAGGTGCCCGGCTGGAAAGCCGTTACTGGGTAGTATGCTGTCAGAGCCAAAGCTTCGGATTTAGACCAACTGACTCTGTATCCTGAGAACTTAGAAAATGAATTAATAATTGTGTGGAGGCAAGGCATATATCTAGTGGGGTCAGAGACAAATAACAAAATATAATCTGTGTAAAGCAAAAGCTTATGCACCACACCTCCTGCCACCACCCCTGGAAAATCATCCTCCTTTCTTATCGTGGCTGCTAATGCAAGACAGAACAATAATGGAGAAAGAGGGCAACCCTTCCAGGTGCCCCTATCCAGAATAAAATAATCAGAAATTAATCCATTCATTTGTACCACTGCTACCAGGTGTCTATAAAGTAACTTAATCCATCCAATAAAAGTTTTCCCGAGCCCATATTTTTCCAAAATCTTAAAAAGATAATCCCATTCTACCATATCAAATGCCTTTTCGGCAAATTGGACAGTAACTCTTAAACTCGCTTGGATCTTTGTCTTTTTTAAGAATCAGACTGATCCGGGCTTGTGTCATGGATGGTGGAAGCTTTCCATTCTTTAATGATTCCATATAAACTTCTAATAAAAGTGGAGACAGTTCTGTAGCATAAGATCTAAAAAACTCAGTGGCAAAGCCATCTGGCCCCGGAGCCTTGCCTGTAGGCAAGGCCTTAATTACCTTGCTAAGATCCTCCAAGTTTATCTCAGAATCAAGATCATTTTTTTTTTTGCTCCGTCGTCAGTTTAGGGAGTTCTAATGGTTCCACAAAATGTCTAATATCCTCATCAGTAGACAAAGACATGGAACTATAGAGATCGAGATAGAATTATTTAAAAGCATTATTAAAATCAATGGCCAAGGTAAATATCTTACCACCAGCAGATTTCACTGAGGGAATGGTAGAAAAAGACTCTCTCTGCTTTATATATCTAGCCAAAAGCTTCCCTGCTTTGTTCCCCGACTCAAAGTATGACTGTCTTGCCCTGAATAGCCAAAACTCCACCTTCTGCGACAAAATAGTATTATATCTGTATTTCAATCGGGTCAATTCTCTGAGGCCATCAGACGACATTCGGCGCTTCAACTCTGCCTCGGCACTTTTAATATTTCCTTCCAACTCCACGAGTTCTCGTGCTTTGTATTTTTTGATGAATGAGGCATACTGTATGATCCGGCCCCTAAGAACCACCTTAAGTGCCTCCCAAGCCATGCCCACAGAGGACACTGAGGACCAGTTGGTCTCTATATAAACATTGATTTCAGCCTTTAACATTTGTTGGAAATCAGGATTTTGCAAATGGGATACATTTCTCTGTATGTGGAAACACCTCTAAACACACCAGGGAGTGATCTGAGACTAAGATGTTTCCAATTGAGCAATTCACTACACACAAAATGAGGGACTTAGATATATATATATATATAAAAATCTATTCTAGAATAAATCTTATGGACTGATGAAAAAAATGGATAGTCCCTACCAGATGGGTTCAAAAGTCTCCAAATATCTGTAAGACCAAGATTTTTACACATCCTGTGAAGGGTCAAAGTTGCTCTAGGGGGCTTACAAACTTTTGCTTCACAATGATCAAGGACTGAGTCCATCAAAAGTCTCCTCCCAATATTATATCATAAGGAGTGCCAGTGGCTTGCAACATTCTTTCAAGATCTATAAAAAAGCCCTGATCATCAGCGTTAGGTATGTAAATATTAGCCAAAATCAATATTTGCCCCTGAATTTCTGCTAAAACAACAATGATTCTTCCTAATTAATCTTTAATCTGTTTGAGACATTTGAATTGTAGATGTTTACTTATCAATGTAATGACTCCCCTGCTCTTACTTGAGTCAGCACTAAAGAAATCATGTCCACCCCATATCTTCCCACATTTTTCAGCTTCCTGCGGGGAAAGATGCGTTTCTTGAAGAAACACTATGTCATATTTCTTACATTTAAGAAAAGAAATAACCTTCCTTCTTTTTATGGGGTGCCCCAACCCATTCCATGTGGAGAGAGATAATCCACTCATATTAACATTTGAAATTTTGACATGTTAGAAATAATAGATTGTGTGTCAAAAATAAAATTATTAAGACCACATTCCCCATTAGTGCAACAGACAAACACCGAACTTACCCCCGAACCAAACAAACAGAAAAAAGAAAAACGTGCGCATTAACCCTGCGCACGACAGCGGCAACTGGCGTCCATCCCTCTAAACTCAAACAGTCCATGTACGCCTACGAGAGTGGTTGGATTTCTCAAGTCCGGTGCTTCTATACAAATTTTGTGAAACAGAATTACATAACAGAAAATAATCTATAAAACAAACTCCAGCCAATAGGCAAAATAAACACAAAGAACGTGTAGATTCATTTAAAAAACTGTATCGAAGGTGTGTTCCTCCACAAAACAAGCTCCAGCCGCTAGCAGAACCAGCACAAAAAATAAATAAATAAAAATATTTCATTACAAAACTACAATTTTATTTAAAAAAAAAAAGTTTTTGAAATTGATTACTTGGACCAAATAATAAAGAAAAGCAGCCAATAAGTGCCCAACATAGATGAGAACTCCTACAATACTGTTTAAAAAGCATCCCAGGGTGATACCTCAAGAAGTTGGTTGAGAAAATGTCAAGAGTACATGTCTGCAAATTCTAGGCACAGGGTGACTACTTTGAAGATGCTAAAATATAACACAGTTTTGATTTATTTTGGATTTTGTTTAGTCACAACATAATTCCCATTGTTCCATTTATGTTATTCCATAGTTTTGATGACTTTACTATTATTCTAAAATGTGAAGAAAAAAAAATTATAATAAAGAAAGAGTAAGTGTTTCAAAATTTTTGACCGGTAGTGTATATACACACACACACACACATTACGCACACACACATACCTTCATAAATACCTATATAACTCCACTATAATTACTATGTATACACCACTCTCTTTATCTATTATACTCATAACTTAAATTCTACTAATTAGACCTGTGATCTCCAGGAACCTAATCACTACTGAGATTGTCCTTCCTATTTCTGGAATTAAGAAACTCTTTAATGTTATTACTTGCTCCCCTCCCCTCCTCAACTCCTCCAATTAACACTTCTCTTTCCTCAGCATGCTTCATACAGTTAATAATCGCATGCTCCATTGATTCACTGTTTCACCGACTCCACACCATTCACACAGCCCTGTTGGGTATTTGGATATTAACTGCATAGTTTTAAGTCCTGTTAGCCCCAGTCTTAATCTTGATATGATGTTCTCTTCTCTCCTGCTTCTTGCACTATACCTTCCCCTCCCCACTATTGATTGTATTGAGTATAAATGTCTTCCTTTATTGTCATTATCCCAATATAGTTGCCATTTCTGAAACATCTCCTTTTTTATTATTGATTTGATTTCTGAGTCTGACCTACTATGTGATATCTTGATTTCCACTGTATCCCCTTCCATCACTTGTTTCGCCAACCTATTAACTATCTCATTCCCTTTCACTCCCACATGGGCCAGAACCCACATAAACTTTACCTGTTGTAATAAGTTTTGTAGAACATCCAGAACTATATCTTGCCTTGATTCTGACTGCTGAGTATCCAGACTTATCGAATCTGAACATATAATTGCATGTTGTAAATTTGATTTAGATTTTTGAAAAAGATGGTGCCGCAGATGGCTGCTTCAGCATGGAGGTCTCTAGCATTTTTGTTACTTTTGTTTGTCATGTTTTTTGTCACTCTTTCCTGATCAGTTTCACCAGGGATGAACTGCTGAATATTCGGCAGAGCATTCCTGATAATTTCTTGCCGGTGTTTGATTATTCAGACATTTATTCAGATTATTAGACATCTTAGTTGGAGGTGCAGCGGTGCTCTACAAGCGATCCAAAAGACGCACATGAGGGAAGTGAGCCGGCACACTTGTGAAGCTTCGTCAATGTGGCTTTAGGACACCGCTGCCGAGTATTCATCTGGCGAATGTCCGCTCCCTTGCCAAGAAAATGGACAAAATGCTTCTGCTCACTCAAACAAATAAGGACTTTTCTAACTCCACTGCTCTGAGTTTAATGGAAACCTGGCTAAATTAAGCCATACCGGACAGCACGTTACATCTGCCGGGCTTCCAGCTGTTCAGAGCGGATCGCATCACAGAGGAACTGGGGAAAACGAAAGGTGGTGGAACATGCCTTTACATCAATGAAAGTTGGTGTACAGATGTAGCAGCATTGAAGAAGATGTGCTGTCCTAATTTAGAGGCACTCTTCATCAGCTGTAAGCTTTTCTACTCGCCGTGGGAGTTTTCCTTTTTTATTCTGGTGAGTGTTTATATCCTGCCACAAGCATGCGTGAACGCAGTGTTGCAACAGCTGGCTGATAACATCACAGACACAGAGCAACAACACCCGGACTCTCTTATCAATATTCTGGGAAATTTTAATAAAGCTAACTTCACCCGTGAGCTGCCAAAATACAAAAAACACATCACATGCCCCACCAGAGAAAAAATATATTGGACCATGCTACACCACTGTAAAAGTTGCATATCGCTCTGTCCCACGTGCAGATTTAGGACTCTCTGATCACTGTCTGGTTCATCTTCTCCCGACCTACAAGCAGAAACTAAAACAGCTAAGCCTGTAGTAAGGACTGGAAAGAGATGGACCAATAAAGCAGAGCTGGAACTACAAGCCTGCTTTGACTGCACTGATTGGAGTGTTTTTGAGGCTGCAGCCACAGACCTGGATGAGCTCACAGATAATGTGACATCATATATCAGTTTCTGTGAGGATATGCACATTCCTATTAGGACATTTTTATCATTCAATAACAATAAACCATGGTTTACAGAAAACTCAGACAGCTTCGTCAGGCCAGAGAGGATGCGTACAGAAGTGGGGATAAAACATTGTACAACCAGGCCAGGAACACACAGGAAATCAGAGTGGCTAAAAGAAGCTACTCTGAAAAGCTGAAAAAACAGTTTTCAGCCAACAATCTGAAAAAACATCTGTTGCGAAAGGCCTAAAAACCATCATCAAGTACAAGACACCTCCCCCTCGCTTTGTGGAGAGTCAACTAATGGCTGATGAACTGAATGTGTTTTACTGCAAGTTTGAAAAGCCCAGTCTCACACCCTTCCCCTGCTCTGATCTTCACTTCACACACCAACACCTCCTGGAACCCCCCTTCTCCCCCTCCTGCTACTAAATCTGCATTTATGATCTGTGAGGAGGATGTGTGCCAGGTATTTCGGAAACAAAAGGTTAGGAAAGCTTCAGGCCCAGATGGTGTTTCACCTGCCAGTCTGCGCTGACCACCTGGCCCCCATCTTCACACAGATCTTCAATAGATAACTGGAGCAATGTGAACTTCCCTGCTCTTCAAATGCTCCACCATCATCCTGGTCCCCAAAAAAACCAAAATTACAGGACTTAATGATTACAGACCTGTCACTCTCATGTCTGTGGTCATGAAGTCATTTGAGAGACTGGTTTTGACCTACCTGAAGGACATCACTGGACCCCTGCTGGACCCCCTTCAGTTTGCTTACTGAGCAAACAGGTCTGTGGATGATGCTGTCAATATGGGACTGCATTATATACTGCAACACCTCGACAGACCTAGGACTTATGCAAGGATCCTATTTGTGGACTTCAGTTCAGCCTTCAATACCATTATGCATGATCTTCTCTCAACCAAACTGACCCAGCTCTCCGTGCCCACCCCAATCTGTCAATGGATCACCAGCTTTCTGACAGATGGGCAGCAGCTAGTGAGACTGGGGAAACTCATATCCAGGATCCTCGCTATTAGAACTGATGCTCCTCAGGGATGTGTTCTCTCTCATCTGCTCTTCTCCCTGTACACGAATGACTGCACTGCAAAGGACCCCACTGTCAAGCTTCTGAAGTCATCGGCCTCATCCACAACGGTGACAAGTCTGCGTACAGATGGGAGGTTGATCAGCTGGCTTTCTGGTGCAGTCACAACAACCTTGAGCTGAACACGCTCAAAACAGTGGAGATGATAGTGGACTTCAGGAGAAACCCCTGGCACATCTATAACTGTCTGGTTTGGTTCAGCCACCAAATCAGACAGAAGGAAACTGCGATGGAAACAGGACATCCAGGCACAAAAACAGTTTTTACCCTCAGGCCATTTTCCTCATGAACAATTAAACTGCCTCAGGACTGCCCCATAGTGCAATAATCTAAATACATATCTTATGTACATATGTAAGTACATATTTAATTTAATAACTGTACATACCTCTACCTTGTACATCTTGAAGGAAGCCGGTGTAAGGTTCTGTTCAAGGCACGCAATCGTGCCGTGGCAGGATATGTTTGATGGCCTCCGTCTGCTTCTTCACCGTCAAGAACTGATGGGGGATGTCCTCGACAGTGTCGCCAAAGAGCCCCCCTTGGGAGATGGGCGCATCGAGAAAGCTGACCTTCTCGGTGTCACGCATCTCTGCAAGGTTGAGCCACAGGTGCTGCTCTTGGACCAAGGTGGACATCGTCTGGCCCAGGGCACACGCCGTGACATTGGTCACCCGTAGAGTGAGGTAGGTCGCGTTACGCAGTTCCTGCATAAGCCCTGGGTCGGTCCTACCCTCGTGCAGATCTTTAAGCGCCTTGGCCTGGTGTACCTGCAGGATGGCCATGGCATGCAGGGCAGAGGTGGCCTGACCCACGGCGTTGTATGCCTTCACCACGAGTGATGAAGAAAACTTACATGCCTTGGAAGGGAGCCTTGGTCGGTTCCTCCAGGTGGCTGCACCCTGCGGGCATAAATGCACCGATACGGCACGCTCTACCTGGGGAAGCTTGACATATCCCTTAGCCGCTCCGCCGTCAAGGGTAGTTAGGGTGGACAAGCTGGCGAAGCGTGTACGAACAAAAAAGGTGCCTTCCACAACTTCGTGAGCTCCTTGTGTACTTCCGGGAAGAAGGGCACTGGGGCACGGCCACGTGTCGCATTCCTAGCCCTGAAACAGTCATCCAGCTGTGAACAGTCAGGGCAGGGCGGAAGGTTCCACTCAAGCCCGATGTTCGCGGCCGCCCGGGCAAGCACGGCTGCCAACTCAGTGTCTGCCTCATCCTGAGCTCTACCACCCGAGTGTGGGAGCTTGGGTGGACCGCCTGCCTCGCTCGTGAACTCTACCGGGCAGAACAAGCATGCTGGGGGATGGGAGTTCTGCGGGGACTGAGCCGGTGGAAACACTCCCATATCCACATCCGTATCGCCAGCGGTGCTCGCCGACGCAGCCGCCTGAGTCTCAACCCAGGACGGACCGAGTCGGGAAGCAGCCGCGGTGGCTCTCTGCTTCACGAAGAAGGAAGAGAGCCGTGACCGCAATGCTCTCATGGGCATGTTCTTGCAGTGAGAACATGACCCCTCCACAAAAGCTGCCTCGGCGTGCTGGTGACCCAAGCACTTGAGACAGATTTCGTGGCCATCCAGTGGGAGAGATAACGGCCACACCCAGTAGCCAAAGGCGAAAGGACATCTTTAAAAAGACGTTAGTCGTTTGTGTGAACTCTTTTAGAGAAAATATACTCTTTTAACACCTGTGGACTCAGCCACCGAAGCACAACACTCGATCGTGCGAGGGTAACCACTGATATGTGCTGTAAATTCCAGCAGCAGAAGGTAAGGTGATGGGACGAACACACATGCGCTCAGCTCCGAAGAACAAGTCTGAATGAGCAATGCACACCATCTCCTTTTATACCCGTATGTCCGGGGCGGAGAGTGGCATGCAAATTCCTCTCGCCATTTTTCATTGGCCTTTTGTGAATAAAGCAAAGGTGATTGGGACTCTCAAGAGCGAACCCCTAGTGTCACTACATTGACACAACATTGAGTGAGTGACAGACAGGGAACTTGAGTAGCTTTAAAAGTATTAATGTAATAGAATAAAACAGTGACATTTTTTAATAATACCAACCCCTGATGTAGAGAGTGTGTTAATTTGTTTGTAATTAAAAAATGTTATTGATTCAAAGACAAAGCACAACAGAGAAAAACACAACATATACACACCGAATCAAGATTTAACTTTTAACACTCATTAACATCCCTCCCCAAACACCAACCCCACCCTACCCCAAAGAACACCCCTGTGGTCACATTAAATTATACACACAAACAATAAAATAAAAATAAATAAAATATATAATAAATATACATAATTAAACTAAACTCCCCCCTCATCTCTTCCCCTAGAATCATCTTGTGATCTTCTCATAAGCCGCCATCCTTCCCATCTCCGCACACCACTCCGGAAATGGTGGCGCACCGTCTGACTTCCATCCCCTTAAAATAATTTGTCTACCGATCATCACGCCAGTCAGAACCCAATTTTGTATATATTTGTCGCCCGAATTTATAACTTCCCCATCGCCCAAAATGCAAAGTCTGGGGCAAAGTAAAATTTGAGCGCCCAGAATGTCATGCAAATAATTCTGAATCTTTAACCAAAAATCTTGGATCTTAACACATCCCCAAAAAACATGGGCTATGTCTCCAACTTCTGATTGGCATCGCCAGCATGTGGGTGTGTCTTTAAGACCAAGCCTATATAATCTAGAGGGGGTCCAATAAAATCTTTGTAAAATCTTAAATTGCATAAGGCGAACCCTTGCATCTCTAGATGCAGACTTGACATTTTTCAGAATCTTAGTCCACACTCCATCCTCCAATACCAAATTCAAATCTTTCTCCCATAATTTCTTAATAAAAGTTAAAGCTCCATCCCCCATACTCTGGATTAACAGGGAGTAGTACACTTATGCCTCATGACCTTTTCCAAAAGCCGCAATCACCTCTCCCAAAGCATCTGCCTCCTCAGGGGGGGGTGTGTTACTCCCAAAAATAGTTGCCGCAATTGTAAATACCTATAAAACTGAGGTCTGGGGATCCCAAAATGTTGGACCAAGTTTTCGAACGATCTCAACACTCCACTTTCATATAGGTCACCGAGTGTAGCAACCCCCCTCACAATCCACTCTGGCCAGCAGAAAGGGGACTTGCCAATACATAGTCTTGGGTTCTGCCATATGCTCGAGGCAACATTTAAATAAGTGTCCATTTTAAACAATCTGGACACTTTAGTCCATACCGAGTGTAAATGCGAAATAACGGGATGTAACTTAACTTTTCCAATAAGTTTGATAGAGATGCTTTGTAATGGTGAAATAGGGGCAAAAACTGCCTGTTCGATAACAAACCAGGGAGGGGCTCTCTCAGGTGGAAGTGACCAATGAGCCAAATGTCTGAGACTGAATGCATAGTAATAAAAAAAAATCATGGGTAGGCCTAGCCAACCTTTGTCTATCGGCCTATGTAACTTATTAAAATGCAATCTGGGATGTTTACCATTCCAAATGAAGGACTTCGCTATGCTATTGAATTGCTTGAAATAAGAGAGGGGGACATCTACAGGTAGGGACTGTAGCAGGTAGTTAAATTTTGGAATACAATTCATTTTAATAACATTAACCTTTCCAATCATTGATAAATGTAAAGAAGCCCACCTGCCCACATCGCTCGAAAATCTTTTTATTAAAGGGTCAAAATTGACACTATCTAAATCAGACAAATTTGCTGGGAATAAAAACCCCAAATACTTAATGCCCTGTTTGGACCATTGGAAGGTGCCCGGCTGGAAAGCCGTTACTGGTCAGTATGCTGTCAGAGCCAAAGCTTTGGATTTAGACCAATTAACTTTGTATCCTGAGAACTTGGAAAAGGAATTAATAATTCTGTGGAGGCAAGGCATAGATCTAGTAGGTTCAGAGACAAATAATAAAATATCATCTGCGTAAAGCAGAAGCTTATGCGCCACACCTCCTGCAGTCACCCCTGGAAAATCATCCTCCTTTCTTATCGCGACTGCTAATGGTTCCAGGGCAAGACAGAACAATAATGGGGAAAGAGGGCAGCCCTGCCGAGTTCCCCTATCCAGAGTAAAATAATCTGAAATTAATCCATTTGTTTGTACCGCTACTACAGGGTGTTTATAAAGTAACTTAATCCAACCAATAAATGTACTCCCAAACCCATACATTTCCAAAATCTTAAAAAGATTATCCCATTCTACCATATCAAACGCAGTGAGGCGTCAAGTGAGATGGCAGCGACCGGAGACTGATCATTCACCACTGACCACTTAATATTAATGAGACGACTGATGTTATCAGAAGAGCTACGGCCCCGAATAAACCCCACCTGATCTATATGTATAAGAGATGTCATAACTTTACTTAATCGGTTAGCCAAAATGTTTGACAATATTTTTACATCTAGTTGGATATGGGAGATTGGACAGTAACTTTTACATTCACTTGGATCTTTGTCCTTTTTAAGAATCAGACTGATCCAGGCTTGTGTCATGGTTGGAGGAAGCTTTCCATTCTTTAATGATTCAGTATAAACTTCTAACAAAAGTGGAGCCAGTTCTGTAGCATAGGATCTAAAAGCGGCAAAACCATCTGGCCCCGGAGCCTTGCCAGTAGGTAGGGACTTAATTATCTTGTCAAGCTCCTCCAAGTTTATCTCAGAATCAAGAGAGTTTTTTTGCTCAATCGTCAGTTTAGGAAGTTCTAATGGTTCCACAAAGTTTCTAATATCTTCAACAGTAGATGAAGACATGGAACTATAAAGATCAATATAGAACTCATTAATGGCATTATTAATATCAATGGTTGAAGTAAAAATTTCACAAACAGCAGATTTCACTGAGGGAATGATAGAAAGAGACTCTCTCTGCTTTATATATCTAGCCAAAAGATTCCCTGCTTTGTCACCCGACTCAAAGTATGACTGTCTTGCCCTGGATAACCAAAACTCCACTTTCTGCGACAAAATAGTATTATATCTATGTTTCAATTGGGTCAATTCTCTGAGGCCATCAGCTGACGTACAGTGCTTTAGCTCTGCCACTGCACTTTTAATATTCTCTTCCAACTCCACAAGTTCTCGTGCTTTGGATTTTTTGATGAATGAGACATACTGTATGATCCGACCCCTAAGAACCACCTTAAGTGCCTCCCAAGCCATACCCACAGAGGATACTGAGGACCAGTTGGTCTCTATATTGATTTCAGTCTTTAACATTTGTTGGAAATCAGGATTTTGCAAAAGGGACACATTAAGGCGCCAACTATATGATTTCTTTTTCTCTATATGTGGCATCACCTCTAAACTCACCAGGGCGTGATCTGAGACTAAAATGTTTCCAATTGAGCAATCAACAACAGATGAAATGAGGGATTTGGATATTAAAAAAAAAATCTAATCTAGAATAAATCTTATGGACTGATGAAAAAAATGTATAGTCCCTACCAGATGGGTTCAAAAGTCTCCAAATATCCATAAGACCAAGATTTTTACACATCCTGTGAAGCGTCAGTGTTGCTTTAGGGGGCTTACACACTTTTGCTTCACTATGATCAAGGACTGAGTCCATCAAAAGATTAAAGTCTTCTCCCAATATTATCATGAGGGGTGCCAGCAGCTTGCAACATCCCTTCAAGATCTATAAAAAAGCCCTGATCATCAGCGATAGGTGCGTAAATATTAGCCAAAATCAACCTTTGCCCTTGAATTTCAACTAACACAATAATGACTCTTCCTAATTTATCTTTAATCTGTTTGAGACATTTGAATTGTAGATGTTTATTTACCAATATAATGACTCCCTTGCTCTTACTTGAGCGAGCACTAAAAAACTTGAGCCAGTACTAAAGAAAACATGTCCACCCCAAATCTTCCCAAATTTTTCAGCTTCCTGCAGAGAAAGATACATTTCTTGAAGAAACACTACATCATATTTCTTACGTTTAAGAACAGTAATAACCTTCCTTCTTTTTATGGGGTGCCCCAACCCATTTACATTCCATGTGGAGAGAGATATTCACAAAACAAGCTCCAGCCGCTCGGCGGAGCCAACGCAAAAAACCCAAAATGTCGCCCAGCTTCCTCAAGAGTAAGTACAGCGAGTCAGACCCACTCACATGAGAAACATTCAATGGTTTACTCAGACATTGATTCTGTAAAAGACATTGCCTGATTAGGACATGTAAATACTTTGCGACCGACCTTTGTTTCTATTCTCAGTTTGGCTGGAAACATCAGAGCAAACGAGAACTTTTTCTGATGTAAGAGTTTCTTACATTCCTTGAACCGATCGTGTTTCTCTCTTGCAAATTCCGGGAACAAGAAAATATTATGGTTCTTCCAAGAAAGCTTCCCTTTGCTCCTCGCCTGGCGCAACACAAGATCTTTATCGGATGATCTCAGAAATCTGGCCAGAATCGGTCAGGGCCTGTCTCCCTCAGCAGATCTGTGAGCTCACTCGATTTCCAGCTTGTGGCCTGTTATGTCGAGCAGACTCGGGAAAAGCTTGTCTAGGAATTTCACCATATCTCTGCCCTCCTCATGCTCAGGAATTCCAACAATTCGAACATTATTCATGCAGCTTCTATTCTCAAGATCTTCAAGCTTTTCAAGGAGATGTTCCAAATCAACTTTGGTCGCGGGCGGATTAGCAGTTAATTCCCTCTCTGAAGATTAAAAAAAAATCGATTTGTCTTTCAACATCAGTCACTCTTGTAACTAACTCAGAGAATTTTATTTCCATCACCGTAATCGATCGACGTATTACAGCGAGATCCTCCAAGTCAGCAAGAATCTTCGTCAACATCACCGACATGTTGGACAGTTGACGCTGGATTCCTTCTCCCGCCGCGCCATCCAAATCAAGTCCCCGGTCTGTAGGCCTGTCGGGGCTTTCATCCTGAACACATAAGTGTCTTTTAATGTCTCCAGAGCCCGAGGATTTTGACTTCTTTGCCATGTTTTGCAACAAAGGGCAAATGTGTAACTGTGTGTATCAAAATTCACCAGATTATAACATGAGAATAATTGAAAATTCAGCAAAGTGCGCAGAGCTCGTCGCTCACACGTCTGCTCCTTGCATGGCATCACGTGACCAGCCGAGAGTGTGTTAGTTTGTATAATAAATCACCAGGGGCCGTATTCACAAAACATTTATTTAGAGATCTCCTAAATAGCAGTAAAGGTTCTTAGGTAAGAGTTTCCTCTTAAAACCTATTCAAAAAGCTGCTGAGACCAACTTTTACTAAGGAATGGGGAGAAATCTGAAGCTAAGAGAAAGGGCGGGGTTGACCTCGTTGCTATGGATGATGTCAACAAGTTTACTAACTATGCCCACAGTGATTGGCTGATAGGGGATTGGTCTCTGTCAGTGATTTAATTATAGAAATATTGTAGAACGAGGTATCATGTTGCCATATCCAAATAAAGATTTTAAAATGTAGGCTAAGTGTCACTAATTAAACAAGTATATGTTCAGCTAATTGTCAGCCTCTTACATGTCTGTATCTCGTAAACAATTAGCAGAAATATATATAAGCAGCCTTTTAATTAACAGACTAGAATAATCATGGCTGATAGTAAGACGTTGTGCAAACGTAAAAGAAAACCAAAATGGATGCAAGAACAGCTGTTACTTCTTGCCTAACTTGTACATAAAAAAGGACATAATTAAAGGGAAATTTGGAGTTGGGATAACTTCCAAAACCAAAAAAGAAGTGTGGGAAGATATATGTGTACAAATAAATGTGACTTTCCCAGTTCTATCCAGAAGCAAAGATGACTGTGAAAAGCACTGATATTGTTTGCAGTCTCAGGCAAGGGCAGAGATTGCAGAATTCAAGTGACAAACAACTGCCACAGGTAATAGGACATTATTTTCAACTTGACCGCAATGTTTTATTCTCCATCATTCAATGCATTTTGCCTATACATAAATGAACCTCATTATGTCATCACAGATTAAAATCTATAATTCAAAATATTTATTACATTTATGAGGAGGCTCAGCACCCAAGGCTCTATTGCCTATTGCCTCAATGGTGTACAGTGTCACTTGGCACTCAGACACCAGCATAATGGGGCTGGAGGGGTGCACTGACCCTGCAATTCAATTGCTGAACGAACTTGATGGGTATGTTTTTTTAATGGAACATTTGCCTCATATAATTATTCACAGATGGGGCATTCATTAGCGATTCTCATTGTGGCAGCGGGGGCGTGGTCAAGCATCTCTCCGGAGAGAGAGAAAGCGGTAAGGGCGCTTACACCTGAGCTAAATTATGTCTAACACCTGTCTCTAATTTCAGTGAGCACGGGGAGAGCGGCATAAATAGACACACCGCAAATAGAAGAGAGAGAGAGAGACTGGGCACGACAGACCCGAACCAGAGCAAAGATTTTTTATTACAAGTAATGAGAGTTTATTTTGTGAAGCGGTGTGTGATAGTGGTTTAACTTAGTGCATAACGGAAGACTGTAAATTGTGCTGCAAAGAGAGAAAATAAGTCCTTACCTAAACAAGGAAAGCTGCTTCTCGCCTCCTCCTTTACACTCATGTTTAATAAATCAATTAAGAATCATATAATTACAATTACATTCAAAATAATAATAATCACAATAATCATTTTGTAAAGGCCTCACAAAGATTTATAGGCTAGACAAAATAAGATGCCAAAACTCTTTTAGGGCCAACACTTCAGTTGCCAATCAAGGCAATGCTCCTGCCCTCCTTCTTCCTGCCCCCCTCCCTCTTACCCCCCTTCTTCCTGCCCCCCTCCCATCTACCCCCTTTCTTACTGCCCCCCTCCCTCCTATCCCCCTTTGCCCTGCCCCCCTTCTTCTTGCCCTTCTAGCTCCTGCTGCCCTCTCTCCAGGCCCTGCTCCTGCCAGTCCTGCAGCGACTGGTGGTGGTCCTGCTCCATCAGCATCTATGTTGGAACAGAAATTGGAGCTCGAAATTAGTTTATTAAAGAAACAGCATCAGCTCCTCGACACACAGGAGAGGCTCCTCCACTTACAGGAGGAGTACTATTCTCAGAAACTGAAGATGCTTAAAGACAGAGAATCTCTTGAATAAATACATTACAATAACTTGTGTTTTGACTAATTTGTGTAGATGCAAGGTAAAGCTACAATAATTGTAATTTAAGTACTTATTATAGCTTGGTAAGCCAAGGACCATGTATCTGCACTATTGCACTATTCAAGCTAAAAGTGACATTACTCTCCTAGTCTGTGATGCTGCTCTTATTAGCAGGATGTTGTTGTGATGGTTTACCCAAAGTGTGTATTGGTGAAGTGGTCCCTGTATGCCAATCCACTTTGTAGTATGTGAACAGCCACTCTGCCTTCATCAGAAGCAGCAGCAGCAACATCATCGTCATCATCTTCATACTCTTCTGGCTATGGGATATTTTGTTGCTTGCACAGGTTGTGCAGAATTGCACAGACAGTTATGATCCTGCTTGCTTTCTCTGGAGTTAGCCAGATTTCCCCATGTAGGGCATGAAAACGACGTTTCATCTGCCCAATTCCCCTTTCCACAACACTGCGAGTTTTCTTGTGGACTCTAAAACATATAACGTCTTGAATGAGACTGTGAATACATATTGAAAGGTTCAATACAGTATATGTTCTATATGTAACATCTTTTTTTCCCAATAGTTTTTATTTAATTTAAAGGTGTTTGTGTGACCAATATAACTATAATTTCAAAAGGACAGCAAACATTTTGTGAGCTTACCTGTTGTAATTTGACTGAGGTCCAGGTTGTGAGTGGATGGAAGGTGTGAGGAGCCATGTCCTGCAGGGATAGCCACTGTCCCCCACCAAGTGACATCCAGCTGGGACATGATGCCTCTCAAACAGCAGCCTCAGGCCACTCTCCTGTAGGATCCAGGAGTCATGTGTTGCGCCTGGCCACTTGGCGACAATGTCCAGAATATTGTAGTTGGCATCAAAAACCACCTGTGTGTTAATGCAATGAATTTTTTTTTCTGTTTACAAAAGCGTGTTCATCTTGTGATGGTGCAATGATTCGGACATGTGTCCCATCTATAGCACCAACTACACCGGGTAGTCCAGCTATGGCAATGAAGTGGGCTTTGTTTCTTTGTAGTTGGCGAACATCAAGAGGAAACCGTATGAATTGTTGGACGATGTGGTGTCTGGAGAGGGCATTTATTGTTTGATGCAATATTCTACTGAAGGATGGCTGAGATATACCTAGTTTGTCTGCGCTGCATAGCTGCATTTTCCCTGTGGCCAAGTTGCCAAGAGTTGTCAAAACCTTGATCTCCTGTGTTATTGGGTTGTTTCTATTTGTTGGTGAAGTGACTGCATCCCTGACTAGCTCTACTACACTCATATTACCCTCGCGATTAAGGCAATACCTTTTTAAAAGCTCATTATTGTGAAATGTTTCTAAAATGTTTACGTTCCGAGGCGGATTGCTGGCAACAGCCATTTTAGGATTGTTTGTGATTTAGTCCTCTTGACTACCCTTAACTTTTCACAGATTTAGGAGCTGATTTTAGCGCTAAAACGCTTTGTGAAATACTCTTAGAGCAAAAATTTAGGAGTCCTAAAATTAGGATTGACACGGCCATTATTTTTAAGAGTTTCTCCTAAATTGGCAAGTTAGGAGCTACTTTTAGCCTTAAGATGTCTTGTGAATACGGCCCCAGGAAAGTAGAGGTGATAAAATAATTTATAATTATGCTTAGCCTTTATCAAGTTTTTTCTAATGCCTGATAGAAAAGTATCAACCTTTGTAGAGCAATACTTCAGGCAGAACATTCCACCAGTCACAAACTTCAGAAAATTGTGCATCCTGCATTAGAATGAGAACACAACTATTGCTGGGCTTAAAAGATACAAGAACTAAATCAATTTGGAACATTGTATCTCAAAAGGAGTATAATGTGACCCCCCATGTGCTACTTAAATAATTCACACAAAATGAAAATTCTCTCATCAGTTACTCATCCTCAAGTCATCCCAGATGTGTATTACTTTCTTTCTTCAGCAGAACACAAATTAAGATATTTAGAAGAATATTTCAGCTCTGTAGGTCCATACAATACACGTGAATGGATGCCAAAATGTTGATGCTCCAAAAAGCACATAAAGGCAGCATAAAAGTAATCTATATGACTCCAGTGGTTTAATCCATGACTTCTGAAGTGATACGATAGGTGTGGGTAAGAAACAGATCAATATTTAAGTCCAATTTTGCTAGAAATTCTTCTCCCTGCCCAGTAGATGGTGATATGCATGAAGAATGTGAATCACCAAAAACAAAAGAAGAAAGTGAAAGTTAAAGTTGAGATTGACTGAGCAGGGAGGGGAATTTATAGTAAAAATTGACTTAAATATTGATCTGTTTCTCACCCAACCTATCATATCACTTCTGAAGACATGGATTTAATCACTGGAGTCACATAGATTAGGCTACTTTTATGCTGAGTTATGTGATTTTTGGAGCTTAAAAATTTTGCCACCCATTCACTTGCATTATATGGACCAAAAGAGCTGAGATATTCTTCTTAAAATCTTAATTTGTATTCTGCTGAAGAAAGAAAGTCATACACATCTGGGATGGCATAAGGGTGACTAAATGATGAGAGAATTTTCATTTTTGTGTGAATTATTCCTTTAAAGCCCGATGTGGCCCCTGTACCAAACAACTGCTCTACCGCCTCTACATGCGTTAAAGGAGTAGTTCACCCAAAAATGAAAATTCTCTCATTATTCACTTACCCTGATGCCATCCCTGATGTTTATGACTGTCTTTCTTCAGCAGATGAACGAAGATTTTTAGAAGAAGATAGAGCTCTGTCAGTTTCTTATAATGGAAGCACACGGGTGCCAGCACTTTGATGGTCCAAAAGTAATATTTAGGCAGCTTAAAAGTAATCCATGCGTCTCCAGTCGATCAATGAATGTCTTCTGAAGCAAATCGTTATGTTAGTGTAAAAAAGGGTTCAGCCATTTCAAACCGCATCAGAGCCCTGGATGGAAGCACCTATTTAAAGTGAAAAAGTTAAAAACCAATAATCAAAACAAACAAAAACAACATATTGTTTCCTATAACATGCTGTATCTTGTGATCAGGGTTTTTTAGATGACCATAGGGCCTGTTTCCAAAGATGACCATAAGCAATCTTGATCATTGGGTAATCCAAGGGGTCAATGTTTGGTTCGTTAGATTATTCAATTATGCCTTGCTGGTAGATAGCATGACATCATTCTGCAGACAAAAAGCATCTTTCTCCATTGTCGGCCATTCAAAGGAAACTGTGTATTCTGATGAAATAACATTATTTTCACGCATATAAATCAAAATGTAAGCATATAGACATAAAAATTGCTAATGTTTCCTTATAGTAGATGTTTTACCGTTACCATATTTTTCCCCCTTTACTTAAAAGAAGGCTCTTCAGTAGTGTCTATCCTGAGCTTTTAAGAGTTCTCCAAAATATGCCTACTGTGATGGAATATTAGCAAAAATTTGCTTGCTACTTTTGGCCATCAATGAAAGGACACTTTTTTGGAACCAGATGTAGGTTTAGTTATACCATGGAGCAGCAGGAACTAACTGGGCCATGCTAATAAGCCAAACCTTGAGTGCTTAAGAGAATGAACAATGGTCAACAAGGCTCAACTTGGATCATGTGCACCTCATAATGGCCCTGACGTCATTTAAGCTTTCAGAGTTTTAGACAGTCAGTCATCATTTGCAGATACCATAGAAATGAATAAAGTGCCAAAAAACAAACTGCACCTGTCAAGTCAAGACATTTTTATTTGTATAGTGCCTTTCACAACACACATTGTTTCAAAGCAGCTTTACAGAAAATCTTGCATTTACAAAAAATGAAACTGTAATATCTAAAATGTCTTAGAGTCATCATCGTGTAGTTTGATAAAAGACAATTTTGAATTGTGTTTAAAAATAAGTAATTAAATAATAATTGTATTTAGAACCCCAGTGAGCAAGCCGAAGGCGACTGTGTCAAGGAACACAAAACTCCATAAGATGTTGGTTAATGGAGAAAAATAACCTTAGGAGAAATCAGGCTCACTGTGGGGGCCAGTTCCCCTCTGGCTAACATCACGAATATAATGCCAATATAACTTATGTATAGTGCAAGTCATGGTTTAAAATTATTAAACTAAGTAAGTGTTAAGGGTCAGTGTTTAAACAAAGATTCTGTATGAACGGTAAGATTAATGACTAATGTCTTTGAAGTCCATCCTGGATTAACTGCAGAAGTTCACATAGATGCATTGTCCTTGTTAGTTGGCTGATGAAGGGGTTTGTTGGCAATTAATTGATAGTCTATGTATTCCATTAAAAGTGTAGTTCATCATTAGACCAAGGTGATGCAGGCAGAGATCAGTGAGGTGCATCGCAGTTCAACCGGCCGGTAATTTCGGTGAGGTCTATCCTAAGTCCAAGGTTCAGGCAATGGCATATGATGTATCCCATGTCTTATGGTTGGAGTTGGCATCAGTTCATCGTCTGAAGTCCATTGTAATAGACTGAAGTGATGTTTGGCTGGCACCGGCTGCTATAAGTTGTCATCACTCAGAGACACGTAGCAGTGGATTCCAACACGAAGCAGGAATGGAGCTGGATCCAGCCGGACCTCAGGATAGGAGTCCCGAGGTTGAGACAGGGAAACAAACAGAATAATATTAGCACAGATGCCATTCAATTTATTGCAGAGTTATAGATCATGATTAATGTTTCTGGTTTCTGGTTCCGGCAGACCTAACTAAAGCAGCCAAATTGTGAGTTGAAGGATAAATTAGGTGAATGCCTGGCTAAATAGATGTGTCTTTAGTCTAGACTCAATGAGTGAGTGTGTCTGCATCTCGAACAGTGTCAGGGAGACTATTCCATAGTTTAGGAGCCAAATATTAAAAGGATCTACCTCCTTTTGTGGATTATGATATTCTAGGAACTATTAAAAGGCCAGAATTTTGCAATCGTAGTAAATGTGATGGAATATAGCATGCTAGAAGGTCACTTAAGTACTGCAGAGCTACACCATTCAAAACTTTGTATGTAGTTAACAGAATTTTAAAATTAATATGAAATTTAACAGGTAGCCAATGTAACAACGATAAAATGGGGCTAATATGATCATATTTCTTGGTTCTAGTAAGCACTTTGGCTGCTGCATTTTGAACCAACTTAAGTTTATTTATTGATCTTGCTGGACATCCTCCCAGTAATTCATTACAATAATCTAGTCTTGAGGTCATGAACGCATTAATGAGTTTTTCGGCATCAGCAACAGAGAGCATGTGTCGTAGTTTCGCAGTATTTCTTAGGTGGAAGAATGCTGTTCTACAAACATTGGTAATTTGATTTTCAAAGGACAGATTGGGTATCAAATATAATACCTAGTTTCTTCGCTGTTGAAAACGATGTAAGAGTACATTCATCAAGAATCAAATTATATTTTAGCGGCTTGTTTTTAGAGGTTTTTGATCCAATAATTAGTACCTCTGTTTTGTCGAAACATTTCTGGCCATCCAATCTTTTATTTCATTGATACATTCTGCTAATTTGGAGAATTGTGCAATTTCGTCAGGTTTTGAAGAAACATAAAATTGGGTATCGTCAGCCTAAAAGTGGAAACTTATTCCACGATTCCTTATAATATCTCCCAGGGAAAGCATATACAAGGAGAAAAGCAGAGGCCCTAAAACTGATCCCTGTGGCACTCCATACTTGACTTTTTTTAGGTTTGACAATTCCTCATTTACATAGACAAAATGGTAGCGGTCTGCTAAATAGGACCTAAATCATACTAATGCAAGTCCACAAATGCCAACATAATTCTCTAGCCTATTCAAAAGTATGTTGTGATCTATCATGTCAAATGCAGCACTAAGATCTAAAAGCACTAGAAGTGAAATGCAGCCGCGATCAGATGACTGAAATTGTTCATATATACTATTTCTCTGTAGAAATGAACATAGTTGGGAGGATACTACCTTATCTAGTATTTTCGACATAAACGGGAGATTTGAAATCGGTCTATAATTAGCTAGTTCTCCAGGACCATTTTGTGGCTTCTTAATAAGCGATTTGATAACTGCCATTTTAACGTTTCTTGGGACATGTCCTAAGGATAGCGAGGAGTTAATAATATTAAGAAGAGATTCTGAGATTACAGGGAATACCTCTTTTAAGAGCTTAGTTGGTACTGGATCTAACAAACATGTTGTGGCTTTTGATGTTTTGATAAGTTTTGTTAGCTCTTCGTGACCTATGACAGCGAAGGATTGAAGTTGCAAGTGAGGAAAATTATGAAACACTGTTTTCTGAGGTACTGTGACAGATGATTGCATAATTCAAATTTTATTTCTGATTATTTCAATTTGATCAGTAAAGGAATCCATGAAGTCATTACTCTTGTGCTGCGATGGAATATCTGGTTCAGTTGAGGCTTTATTCCTAACCAATTTAGCCACAGTACTGAATAAACACCTAGGATTATTGTGGTTACTTTCCATGAGTTTTCTATAATATGTTGACCTGGCAGCTTTTAGTGCCTGTCTGTAGCTACAGACACTATCCTTCCATGCACCATGCATACGAAATACCTCTAATTTTGTGTTCTTCCACTTGCACCCCATTTTCCGAGCTGCTCTCTTGAGAGCATGAATATGATCATTTTACCATGGTGCAGGGCTTTTTTCTTTAATTTTCTTTAATCGAAGGGGGGCAACACTATCAAGAGTGTTAGAGAAGACTGTATTTATATTTTCTGTTATTTCATCAAGTTCTTCTAGGCTTTGGGGCTTACTGAGTGTATGAGATAGATCTGGAAGATTATTAGTGAAGCTATCTTTAGTGGTCGACGAATGGTTCTACCTGAACGATAGCACGGTGTAGATTGAGTAACATTAGCTGATTGCAGCATACAAGAGACGAGGTAATGATCTGAGATGTCATCGCTCTATGGTAGAATTTCTATAGTATCAACTCCATATGACAGAATTAAATCTAGCAAATGATTATGGCAATGAGTTGGTCCTGTCACATTTTGTCTGACTCCAAGAGAGTTGAGGATATTGATAAATGCTAATCCCAATGTGTCATTTTCATTATTTATGTGAATGTTGAAGTCACCAACAATTAAAGCTCTATCTGATCTGATACAAAATTAGCAAATTCACCAAGGAAATCAGAATAAGGCCTAGGTGATTTATATACTGTAGCAAGGGCAAAAGACGACAGAGTTTTTTTATTTATATCTGACAGTGTCACATTAAGCATTATTAGTCCAAAAGACTTAAATTTATATCCTATCCTCTGAGTAACACCAAAAACTTAACTGTAAATTAGAGCCCGATCGATATGGGATTTTTGAGATCAATACCAATTTTAGAGGGGGAAAATTCACCGATTACCGATATGGTGACCGATATAGTTAATTTTTGAGCTGGAATGAAAACAGACATTTTCTATGTGGATTGTTCACCGTTTTGCACCGATATGACAATGCAAAGGTACTCAGAAGGCTGCTTTCTTAATCAAATCTTTTTATCAAAGAATATTTGATATTATTATTATACATTGTTAACAAATTCTAGAAATGAACACTGAGAAAATAAAGAATAAATAAAAATACAATAAATAGCTCAAACATCAGTACTGTATGTTCAGTATCGGTCAGTTACTGACTATTTAAATAAAGAATAAATAAAAATACAATAAATAGCTAAATAAACATGAGTACCATATGTTTAGTATGTCAATTGCTGACCATTAAAATAAAGAATAAATTCAAACAAAATAAATAGCTAAATAAACATCAGTACTGTATGTTTAGTATCAGTCAAATGCTGACCATTAAAATAAAGAATAAATAAAAATACAATAAAATAATAAACATCAGTACTGTTTAGTATCAGTCAAATGCTGACCATTAAAATAAAGAATAAATAAAAATAAAATAAATAGCTAAATAAACATCAGTGCTGTTTAGTATCAGTCAAATGCTGACTATATTAATACTGCCAGTCAATTAGGGGCAGGTTGTAAAACAAGAAGCATTTACACCTGCCGAGACAAACAGCAGCAGCGGTGTTATACCGTGTTCTGCTATACAAGTTCAGGGAAAACTTTCATTGGTGGAAAACCAGACTTTTAAATATTATATTTTATAAATGCAATGACTGGAATTGTTTGGTTGAAGGGGGTACCAAACTGTGAATCCTGAACAAAACAGTTTGGTGAATACATGTTTACACATTAGCTTCCATTCAACTGACAAGTAATGAAAGTAGCTACATGGTTAGCTAGTTAGCTATAAGCTCTTTGTCACGGAGAGTAAAAGATGGATGTTGTTTATTTACTTTCCAGCACTGCATCTCACCAACTAGGTAACAACATAGCGTGAAATCAACACTCAACAGACACAATCCACCACCGCACCGTTGTCTGCTGAGCTGCAAAAAGATGCTCTGATGCTTACCTTTCAATCTGCTACATTACTTACTGCACTGACAAAGCATAGCTGACTAACACAGCTAACAGATGTAATAAACATGAGTGACATGGTTGTCAGGGACAGGGTTAACGTTATATTAGTTATATTGAAAAGGGAAAATGATGGGTCATTGTTTATTAACTTTCCAGTATGTATTTCACAAACTAGTTAGCAACTTACTGAGAAGACACCGCTTAACACCACCGTCAGCTCAGCTCTGTAAACAGTGGAGTTGGAGCGTGCTCTGCTGGACAAACAACGTTATGACACCAATTCAAGCATTGTTTTCTGCATTATATGTTCTGAAAAAACTTTTCATATCTGCGCATATCAGTAAAAATATACACCGATTCTTTCTAAATGATTTAGTGAGAGTTTTGTGTTTGGTAGTTTGGGGAACAGACACAGTCTCTATGTGTTGTAGTTTATGTGATCTGTGTGACGTCTCAAGGCAGCTAGCAGATGTTTGGATTAACCAGTTTTTCTGCTTCCTGACCTGGGCCCCAGTTATTTAAATACTATCATTAAGTCTATGAGCCAAATTACTAGAGAGGAGAGTGGCACCTTCCCTGGAGGGATGGAGTCCGTCTCTCTTTAGCAGGTCAGGTCTACCCCAAAAAACTCTTCCAATTGTCTATAAATCCTATGCTATTCTCCAGACACCACTCAGGCATCCAGCCATTAAGTGACACTAATCTACTATAAACCTCATCACCACGATGAGCAGGGAGGGGGCCAGAGCATATTACAGTGTCTGAAATCATTTTTGCAAGTTCACACACCTCTTTAACATTATCTCTAGTGATCTCCGACTGGCGAGGCCAGACATCATTAGTACCGACATGAATGACAATTTTAGAATATCTATGTTTAGCATTAGCTAGCACTTGTAAATTTGATCTGATATCAGATGCTCTGGTACCCGAAATGCATTTAACAATAGTGGCTCGAGTCTCTATTTCCACGTTCCTTACAATAGAATCACCAATTATTAGGGCTCTTTCAACATGATTCTCAGAGGGTGCATCACTGAGTGGGGAGAATCGATTGGAAACCCTAATAGGAATGGGAGAGTGGTGTTGCTTTGCTGAGTATGCCACCAAGACGTCACCTATACACCCCTGCTGCATGGGCTCTAGAGTCGGAACCAAAGTGTGTGTGTTGCTCGCTGTTCTACCCGCATCCGAAACAGTATCTACCAGCTTCTCTTTCTCACTGACCTCCACTGGCATTTGGATGTGTGTCTCTTAACTCATTAACCTTCTCTGTCAGCCTGACTAATTCCTTACATTATCACATGTGAATCCCTCCCTGCTGATGGAAAAAGCTATTGTAAACATGTGACATGCAATCAGTGGCGGGCCGTGCATTTAAAGTCTAGGACTTCAGTGTGATTCATGCCATTAAGAAAACACAGTTTCACAATGAATGAGACACCCTATGCCTTTGGGCATCATACATTATGTTGCAGCTAACTAGTAATACCAATTGACATTTTAAAAACACGTCCACGCACGAAAGCCAGAACTTGAAACGACACTTAATGCTCAGGCAAGCCTAATTTTAACTGCAGAATGACTGTTTTGTGAAATGAACGTATCCCGAACAGACATTCAGAAATCATAATTTTTCATATGAATCTACCAAGGAGGTCTATAATACCTGGAAAAATCTATCTAATAATATTTGCATTTAAATGTTTCTTGCAATAAATTTATTTTCGTCAGGGTTCATGGCTATGATGCATTTCATTCAAGTTGGATGTGGGATATTCCTACTTGATATCTCCGACCATAAATGCATTCCTTTGCTGGCCCGAGAAATCACCACTGCATGCAATGCAGGAAGAAATAACATGTGTGGATGCCATGACTTACAGCAATTGATTGTTGTTGTTGGTTGTTCCTGAGTGGTGAGGGTTTGAGATCAATGTGAATCCCTCACGCAATTGTTTGTTGTTATAGTTGTTATTAATAAGCGGTGCTTTGAGATCGATGCAATAATCCATGTAACACAGAGGAGAAAAAAAAGGTGCGCGCTGTAAAATGCGTGCAGTTTAATCGCGATAAAAATAGAAAGTGGATGCATGCGGAAAATGTACGCAGTTGAATCGCGATAAGAGAATAATGCGAGGGAAAACCTGATGCATGCTGAAAACTTGCAAATGTTAAGGATTAAAAGCTGAAAACAGATAGATAAGCGATGCTAAAAAAAGCTAGCAGGCTACAAACACAGACTCGAGCTAGGCGCCAGCAGCAACAGGTAAAATACACACAGATGAAACAGTAGAATAGCGGAAAAACCTGAAACGCATGGTAAAATGACAAAGGATAAAACGATGAACGTATGAGAATAAGAATAAGCAATGCTAAGCTGGCTAGCAGGTTACAAACACTCGTTGTTGCAAAATTGTGTGTGATTTCACTCATTAAACAGCTCTTTTTCATAACTAACTCCCAAAATAACTCACTCCAGAATTACTATGTTGTGGCAAATCTTTTGAAGAATAGTGGCCAGGCAATAAATGTATTATGTGACAAACTGTTTACATAGAAATGCATTTTAAGTCTCTGGGCTGGGAGGGCAGAGGACACTGAGGGATCTTCTCTATTTACTCCCATTCAAAAACAACTACTTCTGGATTATCATTTAAATTTCCATTGATTGGTACCTTAAATAGAAGTGACAATCCACCCAGCAATCCTATAGATTTATATTTAAATGCCTCATCTAATCACAATTCCTGACCAGTGCAATGAAAAGTGCCAGGTATTATGTGACAGAGCTATCTGCATGTACGTGCTGCTTCAGCAGCAATATAGACAGTAATTTACAACTAAATACTAAAACTGAAGAAAAAAAATTTATTAGCCATTTTACTGACTTTTTGAAATATCTTTTCATGGTAATTGTAATTCTACCCACTCTATTTATGTGGTATTGATATTGTAAACATGCATTTTTAGGCAATATAGATGATGCTGTGGCCACTAGATGGTGCCAACAAAAGATGGAAAATAAATTCCCACATAACCCCATCAATATGCAACAGATCAAGTAAGTAAAAGATTTCCTCCATCCGAAAGTGGATACTGTTACATCCCTGATAGCACATGTACATCACCCAGACATCTATTTAATGTGTGCGTTTACATCTGGAAGACATATTTTTTAGATTGTTTGCTCATCCGCAATACGTCTAAGACATACGTATAAGACATTTCTTCTCGGATGTCAATCAGACATTCAGCAGATGTCTTTGAGACGTTTTTGATTTAGAATGTAAATCTGATCTTTGTAAGATGTTCAGATGTTTATTAAATTGCGATGCTTTCCAGATGAAAAGATCTAAAACAAACATCTCGAAGATGTTCATGTGCTATCTGGGACAGTATGCAAAAAGCAATTAAAACTCAAACAGAATGATACAGTAAGAGATCTGCTGAGATTCTGAGGTTTGCAACCAATGAACACTTTGCTAAACCATAAAGCCACATGTTTTGAGGAGCAGTCTAGATTCAAAAAGTTGACAGGACAATGCCAAAATGGCACATGCAGTTTATTCGGGAATGTATTTATACTACACACCTGCATGCCTACATAACATTAATGGTCGAGAAGTAAGCTCTTCACCGAATTCAGCACATACTATAAAAGTATGTTAATTCAGAAGCAGCCAATTCAATGCTTTTTATAGAATTTATTTACATAGCTCTCAAAAATCTAAAAAGTAGATGGCCACACTTAATGAAAATCAGACTGAAAAAAAAAATTATATATCTATATCTATATCTATATATATCTATATCTATCCATCTATCTATCTATCTATCTATCTATCTATCTATATATATATATATATATATATATACACACACACATATATATATATATATATATATATATATATATATATATATATATATATATATATATATTTTTTTTTTTTTTTTTTTTTTTTTTTTGCATATTGAGTACAGTGAGACTAGCAAGCAAACGTTTTAGTCCATATTTTTCTTTTTCTTCAGTGCTTCTTTTCACCATCAGTGTCTCCACTGGATGCTGAAGTACAGTATGGATGACCTCATCTTCAAAACAGACCTTACGCAATAGCCTGATAAAGGTACTGTTCAGCTTAAGACAAACATCTGCTAGTTTTTTGTTTGTTTCTTTGTTGTTGCTTTCTTTTTTACTTACTGCACTCTGCACTTTTTTTTTCCACTATGCAACTTTAAAATTAAAAAATTTTTTTTTTTTTTGTAGACCTTTATCAATCTAATTTTCAATCAGTGTCCGAACAGCAACTTTTGTGACTTTTTATATATTTTTGGTTTCCAGTCCACACACCAGAAGGAAAACAATTAATGCACAACATTACTCTCTATATTCAGGGTTGGGGAGTAACATTACATATTTAAAATACAAAATATAATCAGAATCAGAATCAGCTTTATTAAGGAAGTTGTCTTGGTGACAGGTGCTTCCAGTGTACAACAATACAAAAACAATACAAAAACAGCAGCAAGACATAGATAATAATACAAAATAAAACTAATTATACACATACGTACAGACACACACATACATACATACACTGGGTAGTGCAAATCTAATACAATCTGTTATGTACAGTGCAAATACAAATCTGTTATGTACAGTGCAAATGTTTTTTTTTGTTTTTTTTTCAGAGGAATGAAATGGCAGAAGAGGTTGGATGTGTTGGATAAATATAAGAAAGACTAAACTGTGTATTGCACATAGTTATTGCTCAATGGGTCAATTTAACTGTGCATGAGATGGATAGCCTGAGGGAAAAAACTGTTCCTGTGCCTGACGGTTCTGGTGCTCAGAGCTCTGAAGGGGATTTCCCAAAGGGGATTTCCCTTTGGAGCAGTCGTGAGATGAAACCCTCAAGCACGCCTTCGACAAAGTGAGAGTGATTGATGGTCAACAACTCCAGCCGAATGTCGCACTTTCATATCCCTATTTCGCAATTATAAACGAGCGGTTGTATAGAGTGACTCAGGATGCTCAAACAAAGGAAGATACAACCCAGCTCTTAATACCATTGGGAAATGGTGTTCCACGTGGCTCATTATAATGCCATGGTGGGTCATCTAGGGGAAAGGAAAACACTGAACCATCTAAAAGCCCATTTTTATTGGCCGGGCATTGGCGCGATGTCCACAGGTGGTGTGTGGCTTGCCGTGAATGTCAGCTGGTGAATCCGCCGGCCACCCCAAAAGTGCCATTGCACCCCCTTCCGCTGATCGAGGTCCCTTTTGAGAGAATTGGCATGGACCTCGTTGGGCCATTAGAACGGTCAGCACGCGGACATCGCTTTGTGTTGGTCCTAGTGGACTATACAACGCGATATCCGGAAGCAGTGCCTCTATGCAGCATTTCAGTATGTAGTGTTGTGGAGGCACTCTTCAAAATAATCTCCCAGGTGGGGATTCCAAAGGAAATCCTCACCGATCAAGGCACAACTTTTATGTCACGCTTTACGAATTATTGGGCATTAAGTCAATTCGCACCAGTGTTTACCATCCACAGACAGATGGCCTGGTGGAGCGATTTAATAAAACCCTTAAGAACATGATTCGTAAGTTTGTGCACGAGGATGCTAAAAATTGGGACAAATGGCTCAATCCCCTGTTATTCGCAGTATGAGAGGTCCCGCAAGCCTCCACTGGGTTTTCCCATTTGAGCTGCTGTATGGGCGGCGCCCACACGTTGTGCTTGATGTCAAACGCGAAGCTTGGGAGGAGGGACCTTCAAACAGTAAGAACAAAATTAAATAAATTATTGATCTTTGAGCAAAACTCCACACCTTGGGGCAACTAACACAGGAGAATTTGCTCCAAGCTCAAGAACGACAGAGCCGACTGTATGACAGGGGAAGCTGTGTTACAATACACAACTAATGCAATGTTCTTTTAAAGATTTTGGTACCTATATTAACATTTTTATTTAACAATATTTTTAAAAACTAATATAATTATTTTGTAAGTTGCATTTTTACTAAAACATGCCATTCACATGTACAAATTCATGTTCAATTGACAAGCAATATACTTCGGACTTACATTTTCAAGAAAATGTATCTCATTTGCATTGTCTACATTTCCAACAGACAAACACACAAATGAACAGACAACATTTTCAACCCCACCTCATAAAACAGCTTATAGGTATTAGTTAAAATCTAAATATTACCATCAATAACAATATTGGATACAAGAACATAACATTTCAGTGCATTAATACAAAACATTTCAGCACCACAACATACATGCACGGACTGAACAGTCCCGTGCGTCAGAGAACATTCTCTCTATTCGCAAGACTTTTCAACAATCAGTCAGGCATCTCAATCGCGCATTTCTTCAAAGTTTCTTCCTCTTATACCAACTTTTTCATTTTTCACAAGCACGAGCTGTGATTCCCGCATTGTCACAGATTTCGTAAAAACTTTTGATGCCTTTTACCCATGTATTTTATTTACCCTTTACATCTGTGAGGAGAGCAGCTCTGGTGTATGTATCTATCATACTGTACGCCTCTTTGATCACTTGATAAATGGTGTATTTGCAAATCAAATTTAAATCTTTAATGACAGATTTCGTATCCAAGCAAACAAAAGACATGGGTTCCACCTGCGTACATTAACTTGTCGCTGACAAGCTGAGGTCAAATTTAGCTCAATTTACCTTATGAATGATGAGCAAGTGTAAGATGTTGCATGCTAGAATCCTAGAGTGATCAGCGGGTCTGCTAAGAACAAGCGACCTCTTCTGATCAATAGTTGTAATAACATCATAAACTGAGTGCAATCTTTACATAATCCCTTTTTCAAAGAAATAAAATCAATCCTCAGTCTTGTTCGACGTATAGGGCCATATACGGCCCGCGGGCTGCCAGTTGCCCATCCCTGGTCTAGACTTAAACTGAGAGAGTTTGTCTGAGTCCCAAACCATATAAGGAATACTATTCCATAGTTTAGGAGCCAAATAGGAAAAGGATCTACCTCCTTTTGTAGATTTTAATATTCTAGGTATTATTAACAGGCCAGAATTTTGTGATCATAGTGAATGTGATGGAATATAGAGTGATAAAAGGTCACTTAAGTACTATGGAGTTAGACCATTCAAAGCTTTGTAAGCAGTTAATAGAATTTTAAAATGTTTATGAAATTTAACAGGTAGCCAATGTAGCGACGATAAAATTGGGCTGATATGATCATATTTCTTGGTTCTAGTCAGCAATCCAGCTGCTGCATTTTGAACAAAATGAAGTTTATTTGTGAAGTATATATATATATATGTATATATATATATATATATATATATATATATATATATATATATATATATATATATATATATATATACACTATATTGCCAAAAGTATTCGCTCACCCATCCAAAATATTGAATTCAGGTGTTCCAATCACTTCCATGGCCACAGGTGTATAAAATGAAGCACCTTGGCATGCAGACTGCTTCTACAAACATTTGTGAAAGAATGGGCCACTCTCAGGAGCTCAGTGAATTCCAGCGTGGTACTGTGATAGGATGCCACCTGTGCAACAAGTCCAGTCGTGAAATTTCCTCGCTACTAAATATTCCACAGTCAACTGTCAGTGGTATTATAACAAAGTGGAAGCGATTGGGAATGACAGCAACTCAGCCACAAAGTGGTAGGCCACGTAAAATGACAGAGCGGGGTCAGCGGATGCTGAGGTGCATAGTGCGCAGAGGTCGCCAACTTTCTGCAGAGTCAATCGCTACAGACCTCCAAAGTTCATGTGGCCTTCAGATTAGCTCAAGAACAGTGCGTAGAGAGCTTCATGGAATGGGTTTCCATGGCCGAGCAGCTGCATCCAAGCCATACATCACCAAGTGCAATGCAAAGCGTCGGATGCAGTGGTGTAAAGTATGCTGCCACTGGACTCTAGAGCAGTGGAGACGCGTTCTCTGGAGTGACGAATCATGCTTCTCCATCTGGCAATCTTGTGGACGAGTCTGGGTTTGGCGGTTGCCAGGAGAACGATACTTGTCTGACTGCATTGTGCCAACTGTGAAGTTTGGTGGAGGGGGATTATGGTGTGGGGTTGTTTTTCAGGAGCTGGGCTTGGCCCCTTAGTTCCAGTGAAAGGAACTCTGAATGCTTCAGCATACCAAGAGATTTTGGACAATTCCATGCTCCCAACTTTGTGGGAACAGTTTGGGGATGGCCCCTTCCTGTTCCAACATGACTGCGCACCAGTGCACAAAGCAAGGTCCATAAAGACATGGATGAGCGAGTTTGGTGTGGAAGAACTTGACTGGCCTGCACAGAGTCCTGACCTCAACCCGATAGAGCACCTTTGGGATGAAGTAGAGCGAAGACTGCGAGCCAGGCCTTCTCGTCCAACATCAGTGTCTGACCTCACAAATGTGCTTCTGGAAGAATGGTCAAAAATTCCCATAAACACACTCCTAAACCTTCTGGAAAGCCTTCCCAGAAGAGTTGAAGCTGTTATAGCTGCAAAGGGTGGGTCGACGTCATATTAAACCCTATGGATTAAGAATGGGATGTCACTTAAGTTCATATGCATCTAAAGGCAGATGAGCGAATACTTTTGGCAATATAGTGTATATATACACTATATTGCCAAAAGTATTCGCTCACCCATCCAAATAATTGAATTCAGGTGTTCCAATCACTTCCATGGCCACAGGTGTGTAAAATGAAGCACCTAGGCATGCAGACTGCTTCTACAAACATTTGTGAAAGAATGGGCCGCTCTCAGGAGCTCAGTGAATTCCAGCGTGGTACTGTGATAGGATGCCACCTGTGCAACAAGTCCAGTCGTGTAATTTCCTCGCTACTAAATATTCCACAGTCAACTGTCAGTGGTATTATAACAAAGTGGAAGCGATTGGGAATGACAGCAACTCGTAACCACGTAAAATGACAGAGCGGGGTCAGCGGATGCTGAGGCGCATAGTGCGCAGAGGTCACCAACTTTCTGTAGAGTCAATCGCTACAGACCTCCAAAGTTCATGTGGCCTTCAGATTAGCTCAAGAACAGTGCGTAGAGAGCTTCATGGAATGGGTTTCCATGGCCGAGCAGCTGCATCCAAGCCATACAACACCAAGTGCAATGCAAAGCGTCAGATGCAGTGGTGGTGTAAAGCACGCCGCCACTGGACTCTAGAGCAGTGGAGACGCGTTCTCTGGAGTGACGAATCACGCTTCTCCATCTGGCAATCTGATGGACGAGTCTGGGTTTGGCGGTTGCCAGGAGAACGGTACTTGTCTAACTGCATTGTGCCAACTGTGAAGTTTGGTGGAGGGGGGATTATGGTGTGGGGTTGTTTTTCAGGAGCTGGGCTTGGCCCCTTAGTTCCAGTGAAAGGAACTCTGAATGCTTCAGCATACCAAGAGATTTTGGACAATTCCATGCTCCCAACTTTGTGGGGACAGTTTGGGGATGGCCCCTTCCTGTTCCAACATGACTGCGCACCAGTGCACAAATCAAGGTCCATAAAGACATGGATGAGCGAGTTTGGTGTGGAAGAACTTGACTGGCCTGCACAGAGTCCTGACCTCAACCCGATAGAGCACCTTTGGGATGAATTAGAGCGAAGACTGCGAGCCAGGCCTTCTTGTCCAACATCAGTGTCTGACCTCACAAATGCGCTTCTGGAAGAATGGTCAAAAATTCCCATAAACACACTCCTAAACCTTGTGGAAAGCCTTCCCAGAAGAGTTGAAGCTGTTATAGCTGCAAAGGGTGGGCCGACGTCATATTAAACCCTATGGATTAAGAATGGGATGTCACTTAAGTTCATATGCGTCTAAAGGCAGATGAGCGAATACTTTTGGCAATATAGTGTATATATATATATATATATATATATATATATATATATATATATATATATATATATATATATATATATACATCCTCCCAGTAATACATTACAATAATCTAGTTTTGAGGCCATGAATCCATGAATTAGTTTTTTGGCATTAGAAACAGAGAGCATGTGTTGTAACTTAGCAATATTTCTGAGATGAAAGAATGCAGTTCTACAACCACTGAAAATGTGATTTTCAAAGGACAGATTGCTATCAAATATACAGTAACACCTAAGTTATTTGCTGTAGATGACGACATGACAGTACATCCATCGAGAGACAAATTATAATTTAGCAGTTTATTTTTAGAAGTTTTTGGTCCAATACTTAGTAGAAGGAAATTTTGAGCCATCCAATCTTTTATATCATTGATACACTCTGCTAACTTGGAACATTGTGAAATTTCATCTGGTTTTGAGGAAATATAAAGTTGGCATAAGTTACATGTTGGCATATCAGTGAAAACTAATCCTTCCTGATAATGTCTCCCAGGGGAAGCATATATAAAGAGAAAACCAGAGGCCCTAAAACTGATCGCTGTGGCACTCCATATTTAACTTTAGTTTGATTTGACAGTTCCTCATTTACACAGACAAAGTGGTAGTGCTCGGATAAATAGGACCTAAACCAAGCTAATGCCTGTCCACAAATATCAAAATAATTCTCAAAGCTATCCAAGAGTATTTTGTGATCTATGGTGTCGAAGATAGCACTAAGATCTAAAAGCACTAGAAGAGAAATGCAGCCGCAATCAGATGATAAGAGCAAGCCATTTGTAACTCTGATAAGTGTGGTCTCTGTACTATGATGGGGCCTAAATCCTGACTGAAATCTTCATATATACCATTTATTTGTAAAAATGAACATAGTTGTGAAGACACTACCTTTTTTAGTATTTTCAACATAAATGGGAGATTTGAGATCGGTCTATAATTAGCCAGCTCTCCCGGATCAAGCTGTAGTTTCTTGATAGGCGGTTTAATAACCACTGTCTTAAATTTTCTTGGGACATTCCCCTAAGGATAATTGAGGAGTTATATTAAGAAGAGGTTCTGAGATTACAGGAAACACCTCCTTTGACCCTTTTATACTTACCGTCACACACACGTGTTTCTGCAACAGCCAGTTATGTTATAAGCTGCCAGATTCCAATCGGCTTTCGAGCCGACACAGGCTGCGCTGGTCAAGCATCTGTAATTTATATTCGCTCAAACAGTTACTCATACAGTCTTTTAAACCACATAATACGTTTATTTTAAACATGATCTTTCTCCGATGCGTGCTGCCATTTGTTTACATTAGTGTAACAGACTTAATTTTGAATTTAGTTTAATTGTTGTAACATTGAATGTCTTTACACTGTACTGTGTATGTGTGTGTGTGCAGTACATTTTCCCCTCGGGGCTTGCTGTAGATGGTGAATGTGCATGTGCACTGGGGTTTTCCCCACATGTGTTTCAGTTAATAAAAAGGAGAAAGAAGTGCGGATCAAAACTCTGGCAGCAGTTGTTTATTATTTTCTTATTCCTAAGTATCTAGGTGAACAGACACATGAGGACTGAGCTGCCGCCGCCGTTCTCCGGTGATGAAAAGCAGAGCTTTCTATGCTGGGCACGTCAGTTCGAGGTCGCGGTCAGGGCGCTTACAGAGAGTGACGGCGCTGCTTCCTACAATTATGAGCTGGTGAGGATTCTACCAACATGTTTGAGCAATGCAGCATTTCTTCTCTGGGACAGCCTTCCTGATACTGTTCAGGCGAATTACACAGCTATGAAAGAAAGGAGGCATTCGGGCAAAGACAGTTTATGGATCGCTTCAGAGCCAGCCTATCGGCCAACCCTCGTGCACCGCGGGAAAGTTTGGAGGTGTATGCAGCTGAAATCAGCAGGTTGGTTGACAAAGCTTTTCCTGAATATGGTGATATGGCTCAACAGGGTGAAAAGTTTTGCTGTTTCGTGGCTGGTCTGGATCCTGTGCTCAGAACAAAATGTCTTGAACAAGGAGCAACAGATTTAGAGGAGGCTATGATAATTGCAGGTCGGTGCGAAAATGCTTTGTGATAAAGACTGATTACATGGCTGTTAATGCTGCTCACAGTAATAGTGATGGAGGGGCAGTGGCTGCTGTTCACTATGCAGATGGAACAGCTATGAGGAGGACTCTAGGAAGCGTGGAGTGCGTTTCATGTCTCCTGGCACAGGGGAACGATGCAATGGGCCAGAAAACACATTGTAGCTGATGTTGCGGCCCAAACACCAGCTATGTTGCCCGTGGGCCCTCAAATGGATGACACTAATGACATTAATTCAATTTTAAAAGACATTAATGAGGTCACGAACACTGGCAAGGAACTGCTGGTGTCGTATGTGAGAAGAGTGATTGAAGGTGTGGAGGTTCAAATGTTAGTGGACTCTGGTTCCAGTGTGTCTCTCATTAGTGCAGATTTCCGCATGTCTATTCCAGCACTTCGTAATCGCCCCCTGGAAAAGGACTATGTGGCAGCCCGTGCCGTGAATGGACAGATGCTAGATACACTGGGTACCATCACCATAAATTTCCAGTTGTTGGCAGCATGTATTTCATGTTTTGAGAGAAACCACACAGACTGTGTTGTTGGGGTGGGACTTTCTGTTGAGAAATCATGCCTTACTGGACCTCAGCCAGGCAAAGTTACAACTGTGGGACATCTCAATCCCTCTCCTTACAGACCAAACTTTGTTCCAGTGTGCTGCAATGTGTCTCTGGCCACCACAATATACTTACCTTAAAGTGGGTTCTCCTAATGTGGCTCATTTGTCGAGTGACTTTGTTGGCTATTTGGAACCTAATGTGGCAGATTCTTCCAGTCTAGTGGTGGCTCACACGGTAGCCACTGTTCACACTGGACTGACAAAAACTCTGATTTTGAATCCTACCAGACAGTACATTTAGTTGAAAGAAGGTATGCACCTGGGTGAGTTTTACTCAGTTGATGACTTGGACATTCGGTTTCTTCATGCTCCGGTTAACATTGCTGCAGCAACTTCTTCCAGAGTAGCACCTCCTGTATTGCTGGATGAGTCACCTATTTCAGAATCAGAGAGAGCTGGACTCTCAGCATTGCTGTTGGAATACAACAACATCTTCAGTTCCTCCATGCAGAATTTGGTAAATGTAAACTAGTGAAACATTACATCAGAACCGGTGAGCAGACACCTATCAAACAGCGTGCATATCATGTGTCCCCTGAAAAACGTGCTGAAATAGAGAGACAAGTAGCCGGTCTGCTAGCAGATGGTGTCATTGAGGAGAACTGTAGCCTCTGGGCATCACCGGTCGTAAAAAAGAAATGTGGAACCTGGCGTTTCTGTATCGACTACAGATGCTTGAACAGTGTGACTGTAAAAGATTATCACCCTCTGCCCTGTGTGGATGACACATTGGATGCGTTGGCAGGCACTGCGTGGTTCAGCACATTCGATTTTTCTAACGGCTACTGGCAGGTGGAAGTTGCTGAAGAAAACAGAGAAAAAAATGGCATTTACAACTGGACGGGGGCTCTATCAGTGGCGATCCATGCCAATGGGCCTCTCAAAGTTTCAACGTCTAATGGAGCTAGTCTTCAGAGGACTCCATGCACCACGAAAAACCTCTAATTTTGTACTCTTCCACTGTTTTTTGAGCTGCTCTCTTGAGAACATGAATGTGATCATTGTACCACATAGCTGGGCTTTTTCTCTTTAATTTTCTTTAATTGAAGGGGAGCAACACTATCAAGAATGCTAGAAAAGACTGTATCTATATTTTCTGTGATTACCTGAAGTTCTTCTAAATCTTTTGGATTACAGAGTTTTTGAGACAAATCTGGAAGGTTATTTATAAAGCTATCTTTAATGGCTGAAAGAATAGTTCTACCCGATTGATAACATAGCATAGATTGAGTGACCTTTGCTTAGTACAGCATACAAAAGATGAGGTAATGATCTGAGATGTCATCGCTCTGCAGCAGAATTGTTATATTATCAACATCAATACCATATGACAGATATAAATCTAGCATATGATTATGACGAAGAGTTGGACCTGTCACATTTTTGTTTGACCCCAACAGAGTTGATAACATAGATAAATGCTAATCCCAGTGTATCATTTTCGTTATCTATGTGAATGTTGAAGTCACCAAACGATTAACGCTCTATCCACAGTAACTACTATATCTGAAAGAAAATCAGCAAATTCTCTAAGGCAATCGGAATATGGCCCTGGTCTATATACTGTACCAAGAACAAAAGAAGAAAGAGATTTTTTATTTATATCTGATGATGTCACATATAGCGAATAGATGCCACTTCAAGGCATACAGGCGCCTCGTAGTGGGAGCCCTAGCCTGAGTGATCGTGTCTACCCCCATGGGCGGTAGGCCAATTAAGTCCTCCATGTCCCGTTCAAGGGGCAGACGTGGAGATTCCAGAGGTCTGGTCGCGGGTGCCAGATGGTGCCCCTTCCCTGAGAAGGAAGGTCCTTCCTCAGGGTAATTCGCCGGGGGGGGGGGGGGGCTGGGTCACTGTCACGAGGAGCGTGAGATCTGAGAACCATGTCTGGGTGGGCCAGTAGGGTACAACTAGGATGACTTGCTCCCCATCCTCCCTGACCTTGCACAGGTTCTGTACAAGTAGGCTCACTGGGGGAAATGCATACTTGCATAGTCCAGGGGGCCAGCTGTGTGCCAACGCATCTATACCGAGAGGTGCCTCAGTCAGGGCGTACCAAAGCGTACCAAAATTCCCGGGAAGCAAACAGGTCTACCTGTGCTCAACTCCAAATCAGCTGGACCACCTGAGGGTGGAGTCTCCACTCTCCCCTGAGGGTAACCTGACGTGACAGTGCGTCCGCTGCGGTGTTGAGGTCGCCTGCGATGTGAGTGGCTCGTAGCGACTTGAGGCTGCTGACTCCGGAGGAGGAGACGGCGGTCAAGTCATGACATGCAGTGGGAGCGTAGACCGCCTTGGCGGTTGATGTACGCTACCGATGCTGTGTTGTCCATCCAGACCAACACGTGCTTGCCCTGGATCAACAGCCGGAACCTCTGCAGAGTGAGCAGTACTGCCAACAACTCTAGGCAGTTGATGTGCCAACGCAGCCGCAGGCCAGTCCAAGAGCCGGTGGCTGTGTGCCCATTGCATATGGCGCCCCAGCCCATCTTGAAAGCATCTGTTGTAACCACGACGTGCCTGGAGACCTGCTCTAGGGGAACCCCTGCCCGTAGAAATGCCAGGTCGGTCCAAGGGCTGAAGAGGCAGCGACAGACCGGCGTGATGGTCACGCGATGTGTCCCGCAGTGCCATGCCCATCTCGGGACTCAAGTCTGAGGCCAGTGCTGAAGCGGTCTCATATGCATCAACCCGAGCGGTGTTGCTGCCGCTGAGGATGCCATATGCCCCAGGAACCTCTGAAAGTGTTTCAGTGGAACCACTGTTCTCTGTCTGAATGCCTTCAGACAGTTCAGCACCGATAGAAGTCCATCTCCAAACCGAGAAAAGAGATGCTCTGAACCGGGGAGAGCTTGCACTTTTCCCAGTTTACCCAAAGCCCCAGTCAGCTGAGGTGCCAAAGCACGCAGTCCCTGTGTACGCACAGTAACTCTCGAGAGCGAGCAATGATCAGCCAGTTGTCTAGATAGTTGAGGATGCGGATGCCCACTTCCCTAAGCTGGCCGAGTGCTGCCTCTGCAACCTTCGTGAAGATGCGAGGGGACAGGGACAGGCCGAAGGGGAGGACCTTGTACTGGTACGCCAGGCCTTCGACGGCAAACCGTAGGAAGGGTCTGTGTCGAGGTAATCCTTCATGTCTACCACCGCGAACCAATCTTTATGCCATGACGCTTGCTAGAATGCGCTTTTGCATCAGCATCTTGAACGGGAGTCTGTGCAAAGCCCGGTTCAGTATTCGCAGGTCCAGGATTGGTCGCAACCCACCGCCTTTCTTTGGTATGATGAAGTAAGGGCTGTAGAATCCTTTCTTCATCTCAGCTGGAGGGACAGGCTCTATCACGCCCTTGCGCAGAAGGGTAGCGATCTCCACACACAAGGTAGCGGCATTCTTGCCCTTCACCGAGGTGAAGCGGATGCCACTGAACCTGGGCGGGCACCTGGTGAACTGAATCACATAGCCGAGTCGGACGGTCCGGACCAGCCATCACGACGGGTTGGAAAGTGCGAGCCACGCGCCCAAACTCCGGGCGAGGGGGACCAAGGGAATGATCACGTTGGATGTACCAGCGGGTGGGGCCTCGCGGCGGGGCAGAGCTCGAGGTGCAACGTCGAGGGGATCCAAGCCCCGTGGCCGTGCTGAGTCCAGGGACATCAAAGCACTTACCTGGCTCCTGCCACCCACCATAAGATTGGCCAAAGGGGGGGGGGAGGAGGAGTCTTGTCCCCGTAGTCCACCGGACCCAATCTCGTGTGGGCGTGTTTGTGCCACAGCTGGTCACACAGGAGCGGGGGAACCGCTGCTGGAGCGCCATACCTGCAAAGATGAGACTGTGGATGGTGGTCGTGATGACAGCCGTGCACACCAGACATGTGACCCAGGGAACAAGGAAACTGCTCTTTTGCTGAACTTTTGGGTACCGCAGCCTCTTGGGCATGCGGTGCAATTAAATGAAAACAAAACCAAAGATTCTCCTCCTGGCCCTCCACCGGGGGATGGAGTGGTCTGCTTACCAGCTCCAGTGTAGCAGGTCTCCTTGCCCCTGGGTCGCCTGTCTCAGAGGCGCTTCGAAGCCTTCCTCGGGTTCTTAACGGCTGGCCATGAGACGGGTGGCGTCTGCTTCCTGCGCTAGGCTCTACGCCAGGGCTGGGCCACGGGAACGGGCTGCGGCGGAGCCGATGTTGTTGCAGCAGGAGGACATCCTTGGCGATGAGCAGACGGGATGCGGGGTCTTGAGCTGCGCCGGAGCAGGATGTGACGTATAGCCTCCGTCTGTTGTTTCACCGCCGGGAACTGCTGGGCAAAGTCCTCGACGGTGTCACCAAATAGGCCAACCTGGGAGATGGGGGCATCAAGGAACCGTGCCTTGTCAGCCTCTCACATATCAACCAAGTTCAGCCAAAGTTTATTTTTAATATTAAAACTATGTAATGCAAATTAATGGAAATTTTACATGCAATTAAATTACATAAATCTTACAAATAGGCTTAAATATTTATGTGAGTGTATCTACCATTTTTTTTATTACAGGGGAAAATCAACAAGCTAGATAACGTATCTAACTTGCAGGCCAGTTTCCAGTCAGGTCTGAACAGCGTAAAAAAAAAAAAAAAAACCTGAACAGCGTCTGGTACTACCTCTGCCTGAGTTTTTCAAAAGCAACAAAATGTTTATTTAGCAAGTTTCATAGAAATGTGTTAGTTGCCTGTCCGATTAACGCCAACAGTCATGTAATTTTTTTCCAGAAATAACTAGCGTTACTCCTACAAATAAATGCTTCGTAACAAAAATGTTTTGACTTTCAATAGACAATATTGACAACACATCTTAAATAGATCGCCTCAGTTTTCAATTTGAAGCAGTAAGTCCAACACTGGAGGTAATCTCCCGGCATATCTTCTCTGGCTCCGCCCAGGCAAATGGAGGATGACGCTGATGACGATACATTTATTATTTGCGCCCAGTAACCCCTTAACCAATCATATGTGCTTTTAGCTTATATTGTCATGAGGATCTGGCAGTTTTCAGAAATAAAATCGGTGATTGGACGGCAAAGATATTGAGACAGGAACCATGGGAATAATTGTTCCCAAATTTGAACGCTGGAAAGGGTTAACACTCATACACAATGCCCTATTGATCAGTAGATTCTTCTTTTGTACTAATAACAGTGTATCAATTTATTTCAGATTGACACGATTAGTTTAAAATGTAGTGTATCCTTAAATTCTTCTTTGTTTTGTATTATCTTTGTTTACATTCGTTGGTTGCATAAAATAAGTTATTAATGCCATATTTATTAAGTACACAGTGCCTTTTGACTTTGACTTTTGAGAACCTTAATCAATACATCTCTCATTATACAAATTCTACATTGAAATGTGTGATCCTTAAAACCTCAGATAGTTGTAATTGTAAATGGCCAACAAAAGGCTTTATCAGCCAACTAACAAAGGACAATGCATCTATGTGAACTTCTGCAGTTAATTCAGGATGGACTTCAGAGACATTAGTCATTAATCTTACAGTTCATAAAAAATATTTTTTTAAACACTGGACCTTAACACTTACTTAGTTTACAAATTTTAAACCATGACTTGCACTGCACACAAATAACTAATATTGGCATTATATTAATGCTGGTTAGCCAGAGGGGAACTGGCCCCCACAGTGAGCCTGATTTCTACCAAGGTTATTTTTCTCCATTAACCAACATTTTATGGAGTTTTGTGTTCCTTGCCACAGTCGCCTTCAGCTTGCTCACAGGGGTTCTAAATACAATTATTATTATTTTTTTTATATAAACAATTTACAATCATATTTAATCAAACTACACAATGATCACTCTAAGACTTTATATATATTACAGTTTCATTTTTTGTTAATGCATGATTTTCTGTAAAGCTGCTTTGAAACGATGTGTGTTGTGAAATACAAATAAAAATGACTTGACTTGTAATTATTTATTTTTAATTTATTATTTTTTAACTTGTGTAATGTCTTAAATAATTCATTTTAATTAAATTAAATTAAATTTTCACAAAATATTCTAAAAATATACGGCATGCAACCTAGATATAGTATATATTTTTATATGGATGGTTTGATCCAGATAATACAGGTATGTCTTTAAATGTTAGAGGCAGAGATGCCCTTCTAATAGATTTTTTTAACATCTCTCCTTTGAAAACAAAACATCTTTTAACAAATATTATTTCCATGGATCAAGTGTCTGAGTTCCCAACTTCTTTAAATAACCAAAATGGATGATAATGATGTTGTTGTAGGATTTGCATGTTCTCCGTCAGCACCCCAGTGAGAGTGATAGAATATGAAGTGCTCAACCATCCTGAAATCAAACCAGCTCACTACAGCAGAGATGAAGTTGACTCTCACTGGACTTTTCCTCTTTGTCCTTTATGGACTAACCACAGGTATAATTAGTGTTCAGATTTATGTAACCACTCCAATGAACTGCACTAATGCTCAGGAATATTGCCAGCTATTCTATAAAGACCTGTCTAAAATCAGTAGTAATGAGGAACTTCAGATGCTTAAAGTGGCAGCTGGAGGAAAATACAATCAAAGCTGGATCAGTTCCAGGTATTCGTGCCACTCACTGAAATCTGAAGTGTCCAGTACTTTTGTTGTGAAAAACGAAATATCTTCATTGTGCTTTGATTGGGTTGGAGCATTTTTTTCTAATACAGTACCATGTTCAAAAGAATTTCCTTTCTTCTGTTATGAGAACTTGATTCTGGTGCAGGAGAATAAGACATGGGAGGACGCTCTACAGTACTGTAGATCTCACTACACTGATCTGGCCTATTTTGGCTCTGAGAGGCGACTAAATCAGATTACAAATGAGACCAAAAATACACAGACAGACTGTGTGTGGACAGGCCTGCGCTTTGTTGCTGGAAATTGGCACTGGTTGATGGAAATGATGGAAACCGAGAACAACATTCTACCCTTATGCCCAACTGAGCCATACCGCTGTGGAGCCCGCAACACAAAGACCGAGCAGTGGGAGAACAGAGACTGTGATGAGAAGCTCAACTTTCTTTGCGTGGAAAGATAAAGGCAAGTCATGAAGAAACATGGGAATGTTGTTTACACTACTTGGCAGATTATATATGATTCCAATGTCCAGTGAATATAAAAGCACATAAAAGTGTCTTCCTGAACATTTTGATCAAATTAAATGTATGCACCTTTGAAAGTTGATCACTACTCATGCATTTTACAAATGTCTTTCTTTACAGAAAACCACACACACAGAGGTACTGTTCATCTCTGCATCACAGAGGAAGTGGCTCCAATCATTTAGTTAAACTTTTGAAACACTTGACTGAATTTATGTTTCTCACAATCTAAAAAAGATTTTAATTAAAAGGTCTATGCATAGATGCTAGATGCTTAGCTTGCTTAAATGCTACTTTTAAAGACAAAATTGAGCCTGTCTATGAATTTCTTTACTAATCTAAGATTTTATTTATTGTTTGTTTGAGTTGTACCAGAGAGAGACGGAACAAGTAGCATACATGGAAGCTATTTCAATACTGTTTAAAAAACATATCAGGTGGATACCATGATGTTGGTTGATAGTATACAGAGCTGTAAGCTAGGCAAAGGGTGGATAATTTGAAGAAGTTAAATATAAGTTTTGATTTTGATTTGTTTAACATTGTTTTGGAGACAATATAATTCCCATACTTCCATTTGGGTAATTTCTTTAATCACTTTAATTCTACCATGTGGAAAATAGTAATAATAAAGAATGAGACACACACACATTTATGTTGTTTCTTTTCTTTGTGTTTCTAAATACAGTAGACACTTTAAGATCTAAACACAACAGTGGAAGGAGTAGATGGTCATAAGAGGTTAGGAGAATTAGAAGGTAATCTGGAAATGAGAATGTAGATGAAGACCTTGAAAGAGAAAGAAACTGACATAGTGAAAAATGGAATACACTTAAAAAGTAGCAAAGCAAGAAAAATTACACTGGAAAAAGACTAACGAGAAACAGAGTGAAATACAGGAGAGACAGAAATGTGTAAATGAGTGACATAAACTTTGCCCTTCTAAACCAGTAAGTGCTGAGATAATGTTTTAGAAAGTTACTACACTCATTGAGTCACCAGTGTAAGGACCATTTATAATATACCTCATCAGAAGAGTTAAAGCATGCATGCAGTTTACATCACCATTGCAAATAAAGATACTGATCCATGCTTCCTCAAGAACCCTTGACTACAGAGACAGGTGGTAAATGAGCAAGCTGAGGCTCAATGTGAAGATTTTTGCTTAAGTATTATAAAACTAAAACTGAAAAAGTGTTTCAGATATAAAAGGGTACTCAAGTATTTATTTTTCCTTCTACGGTTGGTTTAGACCACAGATGTCAAACTTAAGGCCCGCCACCTCATTTTATGTAGCCTGCAAGCTAATTTCAGAAATGGATGGCCGGTAAACAAAAGGTCTCACTGACCAATCGGTTAGCGCTTTCCTCTTGATTATTAATGAGCATTTTCTTGTCATTCTTGTATATAATTTTATAATGACATACTGTACATCAGTCACTTTGTCAGTGTGTTACTGCATGATAATAAATTGCAAAAAAGTCATAAAAGACAAAGAATGCGCAGAAAAAAAGGCTCACTGTTTCTCCCAGATGCAGTTGAAATGTAATCTAGGCACCAACGCAACATATCAAGCAGAATTATCTGTTATTTTAGTGGGGTACCTGTGTCAGCTGAGCCTCGAGTGTGTACTTGTCATCTGCGTCACTACATTTTTATATCAGACACAGTGAAGAAGATCTGTGAAGTTCTCGTTACTTGTAAAATTTCCGGTCGGGTGGTTATTTCCTTTTAAAGCCGTAAGTAACCTGCGTCATGAACAGTTTAAACTCTTGTTTTCAGCGCAGTGGTTGATTGACAGGTGAGGGATGGTGTGTCACTGCTGCCTGGGATGCATCAGGATGGCGTTAACACCTCAAATGCGATGTGGTCACTGGTCACATGTTTTTAACTACCTATGTGTGTACGTTTGTGATCTGATCACAAAAGGTTTTACGCCCCTGTGACACTGCTTCACAGGCAGAAGGCAAGGAGAACACAGGGAAGCGGGGTTTCCAGGTTCAGGTAAGAGTTTTTAAAACTTAAAGTTACTTAAACACATCAGCTTCACAGGCACGTAGTTACTTTAACACATCAGCTTCACAAACACAACAGATTAAGCACAACAGCATCTGTAGCACCGTGGCCTTCCTTGTGCCAGACTCTTTCTCTCTGCTGCTGGTGGCGTGGCTGTTTATATGCCGCTCTCCCCATGCTCACTGGAATTAGAGACAGGTGTTAAAAATAATCTAGCTCAGGTGCAAGCGTCCTTACCGCTTTCTCTCTCTCCGAACGGATGCTTGACCACGCCCCCGCTGCCACATATCCCCACCGCCTGACTCAGGCTGGGGAGGCATCCGGCCTGCCTACCACTCCCCTCCATTTCTGGAGAGGAAGTCGGCGACAGCCATCTGTTCTCCTGGTCTGTGGACCACCTTGAACTTGGGCTGAAGAGCCAGATACCAACGGGTGATCTGCACGTTGGTATCTTTCATACGGTGGAGCCACTGGAGTTGGGCGTGATCCGAGCAGAGGGTGAAGGCCCGCCCCAACAGGTAGTACCGGAGAGTGAGGACTGCTCACTTGATGGCGTGACACTCCTTTTCCATGGTCTCCCTTAGCGAGAGCTTATGGCTAATATACAGCACCGGGTGCTCCTCCCCTCCACCTGCGAGAGTACGGCCCCCAGCCCTCTGTCTGAAGCATCCGTCTGCAAGACAAAAGGGAGAGAGAAATTGGGCGAATGTAAAAGCAGCCCCCCGCAAAGCGCAGCTTTCACTTGCATAAATGCCTGTTGACACTGCTCTGTCCACTGGACCGGGTCTGGAGTTCCCTTTTTAGTGAGATCAGTCAGCGGGCTGGTGACGTCCGAATAATTAGGCACGAATTTCCTATAATAGCCAGCCAGCCCCAGGAAATGTCTCTGTCCCTTTTTGGTCTTGGGCCTCGGGCAGGCCACAATCGCTGCAGTCTTGTCAATTTGGGGACGCACCTGCCCGTGGCCCAAGTGGAACCCCAGATACCATACCTCCACCCGCCCAATCGCGCACTTCTTGGGGTTTGCTGTGAGTCCGGCCCATCGCAGCAATCTCAGAACCAGCCATTGGGAAAAAGCAAACGGGTGGTCGGTCTTCCCCAGCTTCAAGGTTCAGAACAGCTGGCGATGCTGTTCCGGGCTAAGACCCACCCGCTGCTGGACAGACTTTTTCAGATCGTCATAGGCCAGGAGATTAGTCGCCGGCAACTGTTGTTAAAGGAGACCAAACTTAGTTGCTCTGTCAGAGTATTTCAAATTAGCCCTAAATAAATTAGGTATATTTTTTCACATAAGTTACTGTTAATATAATCATTTACATCTACATCCCAAACTCAAAATCAAAGCTTGTCTAATGTTAATTTAAATACACAAAATATGCAATATTATTGGTAATTGCATAGGTGCTTCCAAATCAGGTGCCGGTGCCACCTTTTCAACCAGCCCTTTGAGGGCACAGATAACGCTGATGTGGCCTGGGCTGAAACTGAGCGTAGACAGTTTCCAGATAAATGACAAGAGATGCAAACTAGACTTACAAAGTGAATATAAGGTCATTTGCACTAATGAGAAATAGCTACATGGTTTGACATGCTATATTTCAAGCCTCTGTCAGTGAGGCACTTAAGATATGAACACATTTCAATATATATATATACATACACACACACATAGTATATTTTTACAGTACTGTGAAAAAGTCTTAAACACATAAAGCTGGCGTCACACTAGCAGACTCAAAACAACTCATTTAAGCCAAGGATGTCATACATTAATTTTTTTATGCTGAGATCTCACTCTCTTCAGTCATAGGTATGACACACTTGCCCATACAAAATGTGGAGGGATGACACACATAACAACTCACCGCAACTCTCTCTCTATTCCCTGTCACGTGAAGCTTGCCGAAATAACAACAGGAGGACCACGTGAGCTTAAATAATTGTAAAAGAGTGATTTAGGAAGTGATTCAAGGAGAAACCATACCTTGTGAATATGTGTGATTGTGTATGTATCATCTCGAGGCTTTCTGTGTCCATATGCAGCTTTAATTGAGTAAAGAAATTACTTTCTGTAAAAACAGACTGTTGTGCCTCCTCTCTCTGATTTCATTAGTAATTTTGTAGGGAAAAACACAGGGAAAAAATTGAACATTTATTTAATACATTCGTCATTTATAAACTCTGACGTGTTTATTTTGATGTTTTAGTTCTTCCACATTTCAGCAATCCACATTTTTCCTTTTATTTAAAAAACATTTTATGAATATTTAAAGTTAGCATTTTAACTTGATGATACTAAAAATAATAATAAGCCTATTTTTCTAGTTATAGGCAGTTGGAGTAAGACGAGTTAACATCAGAATAAAATTTTGGATTTTCTTATGCTAGGTGGCTCTTTACTTGCTTACTTGTCCAGTTATTGAACCATAGAACCAGGTGCGGGTTTTACAATTTCTGAGGCCCCAAGCAACTGACCAAGGGCCCCATTTTGAAAAATTTTGCTTAATAAAATTACATAAAATTGATTTCAAATATTAATTTTAAATTCATCCTATCAGCCGTTATAGCCAAGTGCATTAAAAATGTTTGATGAAATAAAAACCCAGTTAAAGACAATTAATGCAGGTTTTCCAGTTTTTCCACAATACAGTGATAAAAAGGCAATATTTACCTACATATATTTAAAAAAAAAAAACACTTTTTTTCTTTCTTTCTTTTTTTTATTAACAGGGTGTGCAAAACCTACTAATTCACTCACTAACATTTTGGAATTCAGTTGTTATTTATTATTATAACACAACAATTATTTATTGTCATCCAGTTTTTCATTATAATATGATACAATATTATTATCATTACTTTAATGATTTGTTGTATAGAGTAGTAATATGTTTCTGTCTGATTTCATTAACTTTCATTTGGAGCTTATATTCTGATGCTGCAATGTATTGTTCACCATGTTGCAGTAGGCTGTATTTTATGTAAGCATTGTAGGCAACATTCGTATTGTAACAGTAAACCTACACGGCACGGTGTCTCCTCAACACACTAGAGCAGAAGGGAAAAATGTCAACCAGAAACAGCGGGAAAGTTTGACCGTTCATGACTCTGTTTTGGCAATGGTGACTTCATTGGCTGCTGACTTATAAAAACATTTCCCAGTAGGCCTACGTGCCTCAGGCTCGCATATGCAACTACGCATAGCATCAGCAACTCACTCGTCAGACTCCTCGGTAATCCTCTGAATTCTTTGACAGTTAGTTGAACCGGCTCATTCGGTTATTTTTGAGTCGAACACGACCGAAAATCTGACCTTCCACTCTGCCTGTAGGTTTGATTCGTTCATTTCGAACTGGTTCTTTGGTTCAATAACCGGTCTACTAACTCGGTTACGAGCCGTAAGAGTAACTGGTAGTGTAGGCTCCAACTCGTTCATTTCGAACTGGGTCTCAGGCTCGTGGCAGGCACACACTGGCTCGTCGTTTTACTATGTAGTTGTTGATACATAAATTGATGAAAATCAGATTCTTTAAATGCCCATCAAAACAACAAAACCCATTAAGTCTAATGAAAATATATAATGATAACTGGAAAATGAATATGTTATTAATAAGTTGTATTAATAACATAATTAAGTAAATGCCTACTTCTAATTCTAAATCTCGAGACCGTCGCTTGTAATTATTTTAAAATAATTCAAAAATAACACAGAAACAAAGATCTGTAGGTTTATAAATGTTTTATTTGGCTACTGCCATAACGTCACAACACAAAGCAAGTCCTCGGTAATCTTCGGTAAACTTCGACAGTCAGTGGGACTGGCTCATTGGCTCATTTGGTGCTGTCGCATGGAGCATGCTACTTTGGCTGTGTGTCTTACGTCAATCAACCCGGAACTAAAGTTCGATTCAATTCGGTTTTGTGAATCAGCTCGACCGGTTACTTGCTGGGAATCGGCTCAAAAGAACGATTCATGGGGGCCTGGATAGCTCAGCAAGTATTGATGCCGACTACCGCCCCTGGAGTCGCGAGTTCGAATCCAGGGCGTGCTGAGTGACTCCAGCCAGGTCTCCTAAGCAACCAAATTGGCCCGGTTGCTAGGGAGGGTAGAGTCACATGGGGTAACCTCCTTATAGTCACTATAATGTGTGGTTCTTGCTCTCGGTGGGGCGCGTGGTGAGTTGTGCGTGGATGCCATGGAGAATAGCAATCCACATGCACTATGTCTCCGCAGTAACGCACTCAACAAGCCACATGATAAGATGCACAGATTGACAGTCTCAGACGCGGAGGCAAATGAGATTGGGAATTGGGGAGAAAAGGGGAGAAACCCAGCAGACATCTAATGTGAGCCACTCTAAGAGCGCTGACAACAGCGTATTCACCCGTGTACACAGAGCAAAATGTCACCCCTCAAGCGGTTTTTGCTGAGCTTTCCTACCGGAGCAGGGGGCACCCCCCGACATCCGGGGCTAAGTTACATTAATGTAACTTGTCCAAGATTTAGGCTACTCAATTGTCAGTCATATGATATTCGACATGCAGGATCACAGAATGAAACAGTGAAAACAAACACCATTAACTTAATGAAAGTTAATGAAAGGTAATAATCAGCAACATGCGTTCACACATATGGTTTGTTTGAATATTTCAGCGTGACATACCATGACATTGAGCTGTTAATAGAAATATGTACTAGTGGCGTCATTGCTTAATGATGTAAAAGAACTGCTGAACTGTTTTTTTTAAACGGTTCATTGAAACGAACTGACCGAAAGAACTGGTTCCCATAAATGAGTTGGACTTCTCATCTCTATTCTGCAGAAGAAAGTCATACACATCTGGGATGGCATAAGGGGGAGTAAATGGTGAGAGAAGTTACATTTAAAAAAAATGTATAAATGGATAAGTATTGATGCCGACTACCACCCCTGGAGTTGCAAGTTCGAATCCAGGGCGTGCTGAGTGACTCCACCCAGGTCTCCTAAGCAACCAAATTGGCCCGGTTGCTAGGGAGGGTAGAGTCACATGGGGTAATCTCCTCATAGTCGCTATAATGTGTGGTTCTTGCTCTCGGTGGGGCGCGTGGTGAGTTGTGCGTGGATGCCACGGAGAACAGCTATCCACATGCACTATGTCTCCGCAGTAACGCACTCAACAAGCCACGTGATAAGATGCACGGATTGACGTCTCAGATGCGGAGGCAAATGAGACTGGGAATTGGGGAGAAAAGGGGAGAAACCTGGCAGACATCTAATGTGAGCCACTCTAAAAGCGCTGACAACAGCGTATTCGCCCGTGTACACAGAGCAAAATGTCACCCCTCAAGCGGTTTTTGCTGAGCTTTCATACCGGGTTCCCCCCCACCGACATCTGGGGCTAAGTTACATTAATGTAACTTGTCCAAGATGTAGGCTACTCAATTGTCAGTCGTATGATATTCAACATGCAGGATCACAGAATGAAACAGTGACAACATACACCATTAACTTAATGAAAGTTAATGAAAGGTAATAATCAGCAACATGCGTTCACACATATTGCTTTGTTTGAATGTTTCAGCGTGACATACCATGACATTGAGCTGTTAATAGAAATACGTTCTAGTGGCGTCATTGCTTAATGACGTAAAAGAACGACTGAATCGTTTTTTTTTAAACGGTTCATTGAAACGAACCGACCGAAAGAACTGGTTCCTATAAATGAATCAGACTTCTCATCTCTATTCTGCAGAAGATGTCATACACATCTGGGATGGCATAAGGGGGAGTAAATGATGAGAGAAATAACATTTTTGAAAAATGTATAAATGGACAAGTTTTGAACTAGGTTTTACATCCCAGACGTTTGGACCCGGCAATAATTAAACTGTTGACATCACGTTCATGCCAAGAGTTGCAAATGTGCATGAAGGCAAATCAAGTTTTCTCTTATTTTAAATGGGGCTGTGGAATTTCTTTGCATGAAAAACTAGATGCAAATAAACTAAATGCAAACAACAGCTACATTTCTATTGTGTAGTTCTAAATAATGTGCTTAGCAATTTATATTTTACAAAAATATTTTGGACAGGGCAATCTTACTACTGTGTATGCTTCTAAAACAAACTTGTCAAAATTGTGTTTGAATTAACCTTCAATGACCTAGCAGTCATAGGTGACAAAAGTCATACCCATAACCACTTTTACTGGGTTTAATGCGTTAATAAAGTGAAGGCTGCTTGTGAGAAAGGTAAGGTTCTTGCACATTACCATGGTTGAAGAATACAGTCAATCTGTTTGCATTTTCTCATCCAGTTTTGCATGCAAAGAAATTGACATCATGCAAAACTGTATTTGAAATTAAATTTGACTTGATGTTTTATTCCTTGACTCTAACAAACTAGATTATGCTTTTTAGATTCAAATACAAACATTTATGTTTATGTGTTGCATTATTTTATTTATGCGTTGCATGTATCATAGTGTCTTTGCGATGGTGTACAGATAAATCAGTTAATTAAGAAATGAAGCATTGATATGAATCTCCATGCTGTATTAATTTTAGCCAGGATTTCAACAATTATCATACTGTAAACAATTAAGTTTGTTACTCTCATTAGGTTAACACTCATACAGATGCCCTATTGATCGGTAGATTCTTCTTTTTTGTAGTAATAACAGTGTATCAATTTATTTCAGATTGACACGATTAGTTTAAAATGCAGAGTATCCTTAAATTCTTCTTTGTTATGTATAGTCTTTGTTTACATTTGTTGGTTGCATAAAATACGTTTTTAATGTCATATTTATTAAGTACACAGTGCCTTTTGACTTTGACTTTTGAGAACCTTAATCAATACATCTCTCATTATACAAATTCTACGTTGAAATGTGTGATCCTTAAACCTCAAATACAGGTGCATCTCAATAAATTAGAATGTCGTGGAAAAGTTCATTTATTTCAGTAATTCAACTCAAATTGTGAAACTCGTGTATTAAATAAATTCAGTGCACACAGACTGAAGTAGTTTAAGTCTCTGGTTCTTTTAATTGTGGTAATTTTGGCTCCCATTTAACAAAAACCCACCAATTCACTATCTCAAAAAATTAGAATATGGTGACATGCCAATCAGCTAATCAACTCAAAACACCTGCAAAGGTTTCCTGAGCCTTCAAAATGGTCTCTCAGTTTGGTTCACTAGGCTACACAATCATGGGGAAGACTGCTGATCTGACAGTTGTCCAGAAGACAATCATTGACACCCTTCACAAGGAGGGTAAGCCACAAACATTCATTGCCAAAGAAGCTGGCTGTTCACAGAGTGCTGTATCCAAGCATGTTAACAGAAAGTTGAGTGGAAGGAAAAAGTGTGGAAGAAAAAGATGCACAACCAACCGAGAGAACCGCAGCCTTATGATTGTCCAGCAAAATCGATTCAAGAATTTGGGTGAACTTCACAAGGAATGGACTGAGGCTGGGGTCAAGGCATCAAGAGCCACCACACACAGACATGTCAAGGAATTTGGCTACAGTTGTCGTATTCCTCTTGTTAAGCCACTCCTGAACCACAGACAACGTCAGAGGCGTCTTACCTGGGCTAAGGAGAAGAAGAACTGGACTGTTGCCCAGTGGTCCAAAGTCCTCTTTTCAGATGAGAGCAAGTTTTGTATTTCATTTGGAAACCAAGGTCCTAGAGTCTGGAGGAAGGGTGGAGAAGCTCATAGCCCAAGTTGCTTGAAGTCCAGTGTTAAGTTTCCACAGTCTGTGATGATTTGGGGTGCAATGTCATCTGCTGGTGTTGGTCCAGTGTGTTTTTTGAAAAGCAAAGTCACTGCACCCGTTTACCAAGAAATTTTGGAGCACTTCATGCTTCCTTCTGCTGACCAGCTTTTTAAAGATGCTGATTTCATTTTCCAGCAGGATTTGGCACCTGCCCACACTGCCAAAAGCACCAAAAGTTGGTTAAATGACCATGGTGTTGGTGTGCTTGACTGGCCAGCAAACTCACCAGACCTGAACCCCATAAAGAATCTATAGGGTATTGTCAAGAGGAAAATGAGAAACAAGAGACCAAAAAATGCAGATGAGCTGAAGGCCACTGTCAAAGAAACCTGGGCTTCCATACCACCACAGCAGTGCCACAAACTGATCACCTCCATGCCACGCTGAATTGAGGCAGTAATTAAAGCAAAAGGAGCCCCTACCAAGTATTGAGTACATATACAGTAAATGAACATACTTTCCAGAAGGCCAACAATTCACTAAAAATGTTTTTTTTATTGGTCTTATGATGTATTCTAATTTTTTGAGATAGTGAATTGGTGGGTTTTTGTTAAATGTCAGCCAAAATCATCACAATTAAAAGAACCAAAGACTTAAACTACTTCAGTCTGTGTGCATTGAATTTATTTAAAACACGAGTTTCACAATTTGAGTTGAATTACTGAAATAAATGAACTTTTCCACGACATTCTAATTTATTGAGATGCACCTGTAGTTGTAATTGTAAATGGCTAACAAAAGCCTTTATCAGCCAACTAACAAAGGACAATGCATCTATGTGAACTTCTGCAGTTAATTCAGGATGGACTTCAAAGACATTAGTCATTAATCTTACAGTTCATAAAAAAATATTTTTTTTAAACACTGGACCTTAACACTTACTTAGTTTACAAATTTTAAACCATGACTTGCACTGCACACAAAAAACTAATATTGGCACTATATTCATGCTGGTTAGCCAGAGGGGAACTGGCTCCCACAGTGAGCCTGATTTCTCCCAAGGTTAATTTTCTCCATTAACCAACATTTTATGGAGTTTTGTGTTCCTTGCCACAGTCGCCTTCAGCTTGCTCACAGGGGTTCTAAATACAATTATAATTTATTTTTTTTATAAAAAATATACAATCATATTTAATCAAACTACACAATGATCACTCTAAGACTTTATATATACTGCAGTTTCATTTTATGTTAATGCATGATATTCTGTAAAACTGCTTTGAAACGATGTGTGTTGTGAAAAGCGCTATACAAATAAAAATGACTTATTAAAATGAATTATTTATTTTTTAATTTATAATTTTTTAACTTGTGTAATGTATTAAATGATTAATTTTAATTAATTTAATTTTCACAAAATATTTTAAAAATACACGCAAGGTTGGGAGGATTACTTTTGAAATGTATTCCACTACAGATTACAGAATATATGCTGTAAAATGTAATTTGTAACGTATTCTGTTAGATTACGCAAGGTCAGTAATGTATTCTAAATACTTTGGATTACTTCTTCAGCACTGGTAGATTTTTTCACTTGTTTTGACTATAAAAACTCTGCCAGTACAGTAAGACAAAATACACGTGTTAAAAATACATTCTCTGGAAAACCTAAATATCTTATGCAGTGTTATTTCTAAAACAAGATCAATGTAATTGATTTTGTTTTAAGGATTTTTAGATATTTTTACAGGAAAACAATACAAAAATTATTATTAAGTATATAGAATATCAAAGGTCTTATAGAAAAAATGAAATTATGATCTAATGTGAATTTTCTTGATAAAAAAATATGATCGTGCCAGGTTACATGTGCATGAAAAATGACTAGATATAGCATTTTAGCTTAATGAAGAGCTGACAATTTACACAAAGTTTATTTCTATTTCTTCTGCTCCAAACTTCGAACTTCTCTGTCTGCTCGTATGAATGTAACACATCATAAGAGTTCCCTATCTGTCGCTCACTCTACGTTGTGTCAATGTAGTGACACTAAGGGTCACTCTTGGGAGCCCGAGACACCTGTGGTCTTTGATACAGGGCCAATGAAAATTGGTGAGTGGTATTTTCATACCACTCCCCTGGACATGTAACTGCTCATTAAGATTTTCTCTTCGGAGCCGAACGGTCATGCTCACTGAGCTGAATTCCCATGACTGTTCATTCACCTCTGCTGGATCTGACGATGCATTTCAGCAGCTTCTCTCCCCTCTGCACTGGCGGCCAAGGGCTATTCGGCAATCCCCCCAGTGGATAAGGTGCTCACGGTGCACCTATGCCCGCAGAGTGCCGCCACCTGGCGCGGGCGCCCAAAGCTCCCATCCAAGGCCTACGGTGCTGCTGGACAAGCTGCCCCACCCTGCATGCCATGGATCTCCTGCAAAGGAATTGCACGAGGGTAGTTCCACCCCGGGATTGATGCAGGAGCTGCGCTCGGCGACTGACCTCACTCTCTGGGTGACAAAGGTCACAACGCGGTCTCTCGGGCGAGAAATGTCCACCTTGGTGGTCCAGGAGTGCCATCTTTGGCTCAACTTGTTCGAGATGGGAGAGGCCGACAAGGCATGGTTCCTTGCTGCCCCCATTTCCCAAGTTGGCCAGTCTGGCGACACCGCCGAGGACTTTGCCCAGCAGTTCTCAGTGGTGAAGCAGCAGATGGAGGTTATCCGGCACATCCTGCCCCGGCCCGGCTCAAGATCCCACACCCCGTCTGCTCGTCGCTAAGGGCGTCTCCCTGCAGTGACTGCACTGGCTCGCCGCAACCCGCCCCTGCGGCCTGGCCCTGGCGTGGAGCCCACTGCAGGAAGCAGACGCCACCTATCTCGCGGCCGCCAAGAAAGGCTTCGAAGCGCCCCTGAGACGGGCGACCCAGGGACGACAAAACCCACTGCTCTGGAGCTGGTAAGCAGACCACTCCATCCCCCGGTGGAGGGCTGGGAGGAGAATCTTTTGTTACCTTTGCATTTAATTGCGCTGCATGCCCAAGTGGCTGCGGTACCCAAGAGTTCAACAAGAGCAGTTTCCTTGTTCCCTGGGTCACATACCCGGTGTGCACAGCCGTCATCATGACCAACATCCACCACTGCATTTTTGGGCAGGTTTGGCACTCCAGCAGTGATTTCCCCGCCCCTGAGTGCCCAGCTGTGGCACAAATCCACCCCCGATGTGACAGTCTCCACGGGTCATGAGGACAGGCCTCTTCCTCCCCTGTCCCAGGCTGTTCCGGGGGTGGACACAAGGAGCCAGATAAGTACTTTGATATGGCCACGACATAGTGTGGCACCTCAGTCTCTGCCCCGCTGCGAGGCCCCAACCGCCACTACATCTGACAAGATTCAGGCATTCGCCCAGGTTCAGCGGCATCCACTTCACCTCGGTGAAGGGTGAGAACGCTGCTACCTTGCGTGTGGAGATCGCTACCCTCCTTCGGAAGGATGTTATAGAGCCTGTCCCTCTGGCCGAGACGAAGGAGGGGTTTTACAGCCCCTACTTCATTGTACCGAAAAGAGGCGGTGGGTTGCGGCCAATCTTGGACCTGTGAGCACTGAACTGGTCTTTACACAGACTCCTGTTCAAGATGCTGACGCAAAAACTCATTCTAGCGAGCGCCCAGCATCAAGATTGATTTGCGGCAGTAGACCCGAAGGACGCGTACTTCCACGTCTCGATTCTACCTCGACACAGACCCTGCCTGCGGTTTGCATTCGAGGGTCGGGCGTATCAGTACAAGGCTGAGGGCCTACGGCTGCGTTGGCACATCAACTGCATGGAGTTGCTGGCAATTCTGCTCGCCCTGCGGAGATTCTGGCCGTTGATTCAGGGTAAGCACGTGTTAGTTCAAACAGTCAACACGGCAACGGTAGCATATGTCAACCGTCAAGGCGGTCTGCGCTCCCGTTGTATGTCACAACTTGCCCGCTGTCTCCTCCTCTGGAGTCAGCAGCACCTCAAGTCGCTGCGAGCCACTCACATCCAGGGCGACCTCAACACTGCAGCAGATGCGCTGTCATGGCAGGTTACCCTCAGGGGAGAGTGGAGACTCCACCTTCAGGTGGTACAGCTGATCTGGAGTCGATTTGAACAGGCACAGGTAGACCTGTTCGCATCCTAAGAATCATCCCACTGCCCGCTCTGGTACGCCCTGACTGAGGCACCTCTCGGTATAGATGCGTTGCTGTGTCCGGTGCGTGCTTTATGCATCTATTTGGATCGCACGCAGAGGTTTAGAGTCGGTAGGGCTTCGGGCATGTAGCGGCCCCCTGGGCCTTGACCAGTGGCGCCTCTCTAACAGACATTTGCAAATGTGTTGGGTGTTGCCCAGCCATCTGCTCTGCAGATGTCTACTAAAGAGGCACCACTGGTCAGGGCCCAGGAGGCCACTACACTCCTCATAGAGGGGGCTCGTAGTCCCACCGGGGGCGGCACATCCTGGGTGTGACATGCCATCATGATGGCATCAACGACCCAGAGGGCGATCCTCTGTTTGGAGACAGTGCTTCTTTTCCGCTGTCCACCAAAGCAGACAAAGAGCTGCTCGGAGCTTCTAATGCTCTGCGTGCGATCAAAATAGATGCGTAAAGCACGCACCAGACACAGCAATGCCAAAGCTGGGTCTGCTTCCTCCTGGAACAGCGCTTGCAGGTTCACCACCTGATCCCTAAACAGGGTCGTGGGAACCTAGGGCACATAGCCCAGTCGGTGTCTCAGGATCACGTGAGAGTAACCCGGACCGAACTCCAGGCATGATTCACTGACAAAGAACACCTGCAGGTCCCCTACCCTCTTGATGGAAGTGAGCGCAGTCAGGAGGGCAGTCTTCAAAGAGAGTGCCTTAAGCTCTACTGACTCCAGGGGCTCAAAGGTAGCACCCCGTAGACCCTGAAGGACTACAGAGAGGTCCTACGAGGGCATGAGGTGCGATCTGGAGGGATTCAACCGCCTAGTGCCTCTCAAGAACCTGATGACCAAGTCATGCTTCCCCAAATACTTACCATCCACTGCCTCATGATGTGCCAAAATGGCAGCTAAATACACCTTCAAGGTGGAGGGGTAAAGCCGCCCCTCCAGCCTCTCCTGCAAGAAGGAAAGCACCGATCCGACTGCGCATCTTTGGGTGACTTTGCGTCGGTAAGAACACCACTTCAAGGCAGATGCCACTTCAAGGCATACAGGCACCTTGTAGAGGGAGCCCTAGCCTGAGTGATCGTGTCTAAGCCACTTAGGTCTTCCGCATCCTGTCCAAGGGCCAGACGTGGAGATTCCAGAGGTCTGGTCACGGGTGCCAGATGGTGCCCCGTCCCTGAGAAAGAAGGTCCTTCCTCAGGGGAATTTGCCAGGGGGGGCTGTTGTGAGGAGCATGAGGTCTGAGAACTACATCTGGGTGGGCCAGTTGGGTGCTACTAGGATGATCAGCTCCTTGTCCTCCCTGACCACTGCATTGGCACATCAACTGCCAACAATTAGAGGCAGTTGATGTGCCAATGCAGACACGGGACAGTCCAGGAGCCAGTGGCTGTGTGCCCGTTGCATATGGCACCCCAGCCCATCTTGGAGGCATCCGTCGTAACCACGACGTGCCTGGTGACCTGCTCTAGGGGAACCACTGCCCGTAGAAATGCAAGGTTGGTCCAAGGGCTGAAGAGGCGGCGACAGATCGGTGTGATGAGCACGTGATGTTTCCCTCAGTGCCATGCCCATCTCAGGACTCGAATCTGAAGCCAGTGCTGAAGTGGTCTCTTATGCATCAACCCGAGCGGTGTGGCAACTGCTGAGGATGCCATATGCCCCAGGAGCCTCTGAAAAAGTTTCAGTGGAACCACTGTCTTCTGTCTGAATGCCTTCAGACAGTTCAGCACCGATTGTGCACGCTCGTTCGTGAGGCATGCCGTCATTGAGACTGAGTCCAACTCCAAGCCGAGAAAAGAGATGCTCTGAACCAGGGAGAGCTTGCTCTTTTCCCAGTTGACCCGAAGCCCTAGTTGTCTGAGGTGCCTGAGCTCCAGGTCCCTGTGTGCACACAGTAACTCTCGAGATTGAGCTAGGATCAGCCAGTTGTCAAGGTAGTTGAGTATGCGGACACCCACTTCCCTTAGCGGGGCAAGGGCTGCCTCTACGAACTTCATGAAGACACGAGGGTACAAGGACAGGCCGAAGGGGAGGACCTTGTACTGGTACTCCCGGCCCTCGAAAACAAACTGCAGGAAGGGTGTGTGTCAAGGTAGAATCGAGACGTGGAAGTACGCGTCCTTCAGGTCTACCACCACGAACCAATCTTGATGCTGGATGCACGCAAGAGTATGTCTTTGCATCAGCATCTAGGATGGTAGTCTGTGTAAAGCCCGGTTCAGTACTCGCAGGCCCAAGATTGGCCACAACCCACCGCCTTTCTTTGGTACAGTGAAGTAGGGGCTGTTAAACCCTTTCTTCAACTCGGCTGGAGGGACAGGCTCTATCGCACCCTTCCGTAGAAGGATAGCAATCTCCGCACACAAGGTAGCGGCGTTCTCTCCCTTCACCGAGGTGAAGTGGAAGCCACTGAACCTGGGCGGGTGCCTGGTGAACTGAATTGCATAGCCGAGTTGGATGGTCCGGGTTAAGCCGTCTCGATGGGTTGGAAACCGCGAGCCACACGTCCAAACTCCAGGCGAGGAGGACCAAGGGGATAATCACGTCGGATGTACCGGCAGGTGGGGCCTCGCGGTGGGGCGGAGCCTGATGCGCCACATTGAGGGGGCTCGAGCCCCGTGGCCATGCTGAGTCCAGGGACATCGAAGCACATACCTGGCTCCTTATACCCACCTGGGGAGGGGGGAGGATGAATATCGTCCCCGCAGTCCATCAGAACCAACCCGGTGTGGGCATGTTTGTGCCACAGCTGGGCGCGCAGGGACGAGGGGTCCGTGACGATGGCCGTGCACACCAGACATGTGACCCAGAGAACAAGGAAACCACTCTTTTGTTGAAGTTTTGGGTACCGCAGCCTCTTGGGCATGTGGTGAAAAATGAAACAAAAGATTCTCCTCCCGGCCCTCCACCAGGGGATGGAGTGGTCTGTCTACCAGCTCCGTAGAAGTGGGTCTCCTCACCCCTGGGTAGCCTGTCTCAGGAGTGCCATGAAGCCTTCCTAGGGTACTTGGTGGCCGGCCATGAGACGGGTGGCGTCTGCTTCCTGCGTTGGGCTCCACGCCAGGGCCGGGCCACGGGGGCAGGCTGCGGCAGAGCCGGTGCTGTTGCTGAAGGTGGACGCCCTTCGCGACAAGCAGACGGGGTGCGGGGTCTTGAGCAGGATGTGTTGAATGGCCTCCATCTGCTGCTTCACCGCCGAGAACTGCTGGTCAAAATCCTCGATGCTGTCACTGAACAGGTTGATGGGGCGTCAAGAAACCGTGCCTTGTCAGCCTCTCTCATGTCGACCACGTTGAGCCAAAGGTGCTGTTCCTGGACCCCAGGTCAGAACTACCCTCATGCAGCTCTTTTAGTGCCTTGGCTTGGTGCACCTGCAGAAGAGCCATGGCGTGCAGGGCGGAGGCGGCTTGTCTAGCGGCACCGTAGGCCTTAGCCATCAGAGACAACGTAAACCTACAGGTCCTGGACAGACGCCTTATCCACCTGGGGCATCACTGAATACTCCTTGGCTGCCCCACCATCAAGGGTAGTGACAGCGGGGGAGCTGAAAGATCGGGACCGGGTGGTAAAAGGTGCCCCCCACGATCTTGTCAGTTCCTCATGCATTTCCGGGAAGAAAGGAACCGGGGCGCGGCCGTGAGCAGCGCTGTGGGCACAGGAACCAATCATCGAGCCACGAGGGTTCAGGGGAGTGTGGAGGGTTCCACTCTAGCCCGATGCTCGCAGCTGCCTGGGAAAGCATGTCCGTCATCTCTGCATCGGCCTGAGACTGGGCGACCACGCCCGAAGGGGGAAGCCCACTCTCCGATGCTGCACTCGATAACTCATCGTCTTCCCGGGCCCCGAATAAGAGGTCAAACTCACCCTGAGATGAGCCGGCATTCTCATCCGAGAGCCCGACCGGGGCAAGTGAGCGTGCTGAGGAATGGGGTCCGTGGGGGGTTACCCGGCAGAGGTGGTCCCATTGGAGTCCCCAGATCACCCCCAGTGCTAACCAACATGGCCTCATACCTGTAGGTAGAAGGACTGAGGCGGGGAGCCGCTGGGGTGGCTTGCTTTCTTAGGAAGGCAAGCCACAACCACAACATTGCCATGGTCATGTTCTCGCAATGAGGACAAGACCCATCCATGAATGAAGTCTCCACGTGGGCAGTGCCCAGACACGTAAGACAGCGATCTTGGCCATCAGAAGCGGAGAGATAAAGACCGCAACCAGGAATAACACACAAATGGAAAAGCATCTTTAAAAAGATGTTCCGTGTGTGCCTCTCTTTTAGAGTTGAAAATATACTCTTTTAGAATATACTCTCTTTTTCTGTTCTGCCGAAATGCCCAGGGGTGTTCTCTGCAGTCCATGGGTGCAGAGGGGGAGAAGCCACTGAAATGTGTCGTAAATCCAGCAGACGAGGTAAATGAACTCGATGAATTCAGCTCAATGAATAGAACCGATCGGCTCCGAAGAGAAAATCTGAATGAGTGGTTGCATACCAGCTCCTTTTATACCCATATGTCCGGGGGAGTGGCATGCAAATTCCACTCGCCAATTTCCATTGCCTTTTTTCAAAAAGCAGAAGTGTTTGGAGCTCTTAAGAGTGACCCCTAGTGTCACTACTCTACACAACGTCGAGTGAGTGACAGATAGGGAACTAAAGTAGCTTGTTGCAAGCCGGAATGTAATGGCAAAGACTTTGCTTGGTTTTCAGTCTTGGCACTTAGCTGAGTGTGACCAGTTTTGCGAAGAGGCTTAGGTTGGGCTGTGATTACTGGTATTGTCCTCCCCCTCCCCTCTTTTCTCCCTCTCTTCTCTCCACAGGTATTGTAGTTGTTGAGTATTTATGAATTTATATCTATTCTGTTCATGCACTCTTTATTAAAAATTTATTTACTGTAGATAGTTCCAAAGTTTGATTTTGTATGTTTTGTGGTGTAATTTGTGTGTAATTCTAATGTTCAAATTAAATAAAGTGTGTGTTTTATTGAACACATAAAATGTATATTTCAGTGTTTGTGTCCTTCAATTTCAGATGCAATCTCAATTTATTATTACAAGTGCTCAAATGGAGTATTTGAGGAGTGGTCATTTGAAATGTATCTCAACATTCTAAACACAGTTTTATTCAGTTTTCCCACTAATCACTAGAATGGTCATAACTTTGAAACAATAGATTATATTTTTTATCTGTCTGCTATTCTATATTGCCCACAAAATTATGTATATTTCATACACTCTAAGTTTCCCTCTAGCTTGCAATTAAAATGGTTGAAAATGCAGTTGTCTGAGGAAGTATGGTGGCCGGAGAAGATTTTTGTAAAAATTGCTGTGTGAAATCTTATTGATAAAGGATAATTATCCTTAAATAATCATACATATATTTATATCATTTGAAAGCCCTAGTTCTTCTCTTCAATATGGTATATACAGATCAGGTGTGTGATTTTATATGAATATGAATATAATATGAAAATGGATATGAATATCATATTCTGGAACAGAATAGAATTTTCGGAATTTTGGGCTCAGGCTTTAAAGGGTTAACCTTGGGATACATATCCTGAGATTACCAGAACCTGCCACATCCACCTCCAGTCCTGCCTGATGTCCGACTCCCACTACTATGTGTTGCTGAGTGAGGACGACCAGCCAGATATCACTTCAGTCTACTATGATGGACTTCACAGAGAATGAACTGATGCCAGCACCAACAATCAGACATGGGATACTTCACTAACCTGAACCTTGGACTTAAGATGGACTTCACCGGAAATAAATCTGATACAAGCTTCCAGTTGAACTGCAGTGCACGTCACTGACCTCTGCCTGCATCACCTTGGTCAAAAGATGGACTACACTCTTAAAATGGAATATATAGATAATAAATTAATTACCAACTTAAGCCTTCATTAGCCAAATAACAAAGGACAATGCATCTGTGTTCACTTCCGCAGTTAATTCAGGGTGGACTTCTAAGACTTAGTCATTAATCTTACAGTTCATACTAAATCTTTTCATTTAAACATTGGCCCAAAAACTTACTTAGTTTACTTATTTTAAATCTTGACTTGTACTACATATATATAACTAATATTGGCATTATATTCATGCTGTTTAGCCAGAGGAGAATCTGGCCCCCACAGTGAGCCTGGTTTCCCCCAAGGATATTTTCCTCCATTAACCAACATCTTGTGGAGTTTTGTGTTCCTTGCCATAGTCGCCTTTAGCTAGCTCGCTGGGGGTTTAAATACAAATATAATTTACTTATCTATTTATTTTATTATTTATTTTAAGGTGCAATTTACTATCATGTTTTTTTTTTTTTATTAAACAACACTATTCAAAATCATTACTATATTACAGCTTCTTTTTCTGTTAAAGTATAATTTTTGGTAAAGCTGCTTTGAAATGATGTGTGTTGTGAAAAGTGCTATACAAATAAAAATGACTTATGTATCTGACAAGCAAGGAACATATGAGGTTCTGGTGAATTATCATTACTCTGGTCATTACCTGCATGCAATAACTCCTGGGGAGTGGTAAAGGAATAATTCACCCAAAAATGAAAATTCTGTCACAATTTACACATAACATTTACTCATTACTGATGATATACACATTTCAAAAAGCATATATTTTTATTTTATACCAGATTTAGGCTATGTCCTTAGTTTACAAGAATTACAGATGGACTAATTTAAAATTAAAGAAATAGTTCACTAAAAATTATCATAATTTACTCATCATCATGTCGTTCAAACCCCGTATTTCTTTCTAATGCGGAACACAAAAGGAGATGTTAAAATAATATTGGGATCCAACTTTTCAATACAATAGCAGTTGATAGTGTTTTACTTAAATATTTAAAAAAAGACTCAAAAGTTACATAAAATTTGTCCAACATCATATTCCAGTGTCTTCTTCTGAAGACATATGAAAAACAACCTGCAATTTAAGTCATATTTCAGCAAAAATCTTTCACTGAAAGCTGCAAGCAACTGCCTTTATATTGAAAATATGGACTGTGATATTCATTATTCATCTCCTTTTGTGTTCCGCATAAAAAAGAAAGTCATATGGGTTTGGAATGACATCAGGGTTAGTAACATGTTTACATGAGTTGATCAGTGATTTGATTTGAAATGAGAATGAATTATAACTTAAATTTCGGTCTCAATCACATGCCTTCAGAAGACTTGGAATATGATGCACTAGGTGCATAGACTACATTTATGACAATTTTGGGAGCTTTCTAAACATTTTATAAAACCTATGCTGTTACAGTCAAGTAGGTATAGCTCCAGAACGGGACAGGGTTACTCCAGAAGCGGGTTGGGCCAGCTTCAAAAGGGGGCAACACTTTCACACACAGCTAGGGTTAGGGTAGTCTCAGCCTTAGACGGCATGGCCACGGACAGTCCACAATCCATGCTCTACGTCTGATGCACAAAGCACACAAAACTGGAAAACGCTTTCTAGATCAACTCAGCGCAAATCTGGTTGTCTTTTTTGATGGAACTTCCGCGAGTTGATGCGCACAGGACTTTTTATTAGTCTGACTGGAAGCTGAGTTGTGGAAGCTAGGTTCCGCATTGATAAAATGAGCGCTTTTGAGCACAAAATAATCACAGAATTTCCCCATGTTTGCCAAGTTAGTGACGTCAAATCTTTTAAAGATATTCAGAGTTTCGTATGAGGCATGTAGCAGAAAGCATATTCTGCTTTGTTTTATCAGTTATGTCTGTTAAATTCTTTATAATAAGGTTTTCTGTACTGTACTTGGAATCTCTACACATTTTCTGCTATTTCCCGTGTGTTTTCTATGCAATCGCTTGCAGAGACTTGCATGCCATTATATAAATTATTTATTTCACAATGTTGGTCTTTTATTATTGTATTATACATCTCTGATTATCTCGCCCCTAAACACCATGTAATGACAAAACCTGTCATTGATTGTCATTGAATCATTTCACTCACACTGAGTGTGATTGGTCATTTTTCATGTCAGTTAGGTGGCTTTTCCTGTCAAAATGGGCAGTTCTTGGTCAATAGAGTGCAATGTTCCTGAAGTAAAAATCCCTTTACTTTTTTCCAGAGACAAATTATTTTTAACAATAACTAATAAACCTTTAAAGACAGACCTACCGTGAGGTTGTTAATCCATGGTATATGCTTCTGTTTAAGCCATCAGTCAGTATTATTTTAACTTAATTGTTTAAAAATCACGATGAACAACTACATTATCCGTGGTACAGCATCGAAAGGGGATAATGGAGAGGTAATGACTGGTTGTACCAGAGATACGTGAAATAAATGTTTAACCTTCAATGACCTTGGAAGCTCCAACTGTTAAGCCACAGGGTTAATGCGTTGAAATATGCAGAATGGACCGACATAGCACGGGGAAAGCTTGCGGGATTCTACATGTAGAGGCAGGTTGTTTGTGGACAGCCAAACCTGTTGTCCTGGTCTGAACTGCTGGGCAACTCTCCTGCAGCAATTAGCCCATCTTTCATGTCGTGATGATGAATTGACAAGAGTAACCCTGGCACGTCTCCATGCTCTCCAACAACAGGAAACAAATGACTCAGAAGATGGTACAGTCACTGTGACCTGCTGGGTATGGAACAGAGGAGGCTTGAAACCAGACTGACATTTAAAAGGTGTGTAAGGCTGGCACCAGAATGTCTACAACCAAAAGGCACCATTTCCAGTAAAAGTCAAAGAACTCTGCGAGAATCAATGTCATAGAACTCTCTCACAAAAGCTGAAATCTACACCTGAATATCACCACGTGTGATAAAGTGCAAATTGCCTTTTGCTGAAATCTACACCTGAATATCACCACAGTGTGATAAATTGCAAATCACCTTGCTGCCCCCCCTTCTCAAAGACACAAGATTTATATGTAAAAATATAACAAATACCATGAAAACAAAGAATGCAACTGTATGTGTTTGATATCATTTAAGAGGTCTCTGTGCAGCTGGTATAGTGGTCTGTTTCCCATGTTGATAAAACTAATGGTAACAAAGTTATAAGGTCTTTGCCAAATACTGCATAATTCTGGAGGTGTCTCCCCCTCCTTGACCTACAATTGAAATTATCTCCTATATGTTAACAAGGTTAAACCCCAGGAAGTCAAGAACCCATTCACCCCCAAATCCTCATTGTCCATAGGATAATACCATTTGGTACACAATGTTTATTCTGTCTAGATATTTAAGGAAAGTTGGCACGAAGCTCTGGGAATCTGTATGCAGATCTCCCATGCTGTACCGCTGCATGTAGTTTTGTCAGGTATGTTTCTTTGACTTGTCTTTTATTTTTAGTAATGCTTGTTTATTCTGATCATGTGAAACTGGCTTTGATTTGAATTTCTGCAACAATGTTTTATATCCTACCTGACAAATAAATTGTTATTATTTGATTTATTCTGAATTCCTCTGAAATCATTACTGGAGCTTTAATATAGGAGGAAGCCATTTAAAGACTCTCAGTTTGAATTTAAACCACTCAGGACAACCAGGTAGGACAACCACCTAGGACAACCAGGTAGGACAACCACCTAGGACAGCCGGGTAGGATTTGAATTTCAATAGACCAGGGTAGACCATACTGGAGCTTTAATATAGGAGAAACCACTCAGGACAACCGGGTAGGAGAAAGCCATTTAAAGACTCTGTCACTGCTCACCGCCCGTCTTAGTAAGTTGTATGTACGTGACTAAGCGGCAATATCGTCTGGTTATGAGACAAGCCAAACCAGACGATATTAGTTAACCCTACAACCGCTGACTAAGAACGGAACTGGCTATCCATTTTCAGGAGGTTTACGTAATTTAATAACGGCCGGCGTAAGTCTCCAAAGATCAAAAGGACAATCAATAGAAGAGGATTTAGAGTAAACAATAACCTAAAAATGTTAAATTAAAAGAATGATCAGAAATTAATTAGAGCTTAAATATAAATTAGAGGTCAACTTAAAATTGGAGTCAGATTAATATAAAATTGGAGTCAGATAAAACGAATAACGGAATTAAATGTGTGAATTAACAATAATTGATTTACTTCAGCGCTCAGAAAAGACAGAACAACGCAGAGACCTTCAAGGGCAATTTATTGAAGTTCCACTCCGGAACGGATATGAAAATTATAACCTTTCTTTTTTACAGGTGACATACCAGTAGAGAAATTTTGTGGCATGTTGTATGATAACTTGGAAGTAGGAAGTACTGATTCCAACTGGATGGATGGGATGACACAAAACATCTAAAATATTTCTCCAACTCTTGATTCACCTGTTCGATTTGACCATTGGACTGTGGGTAACACCTGGAAGAGATAACAGATGCATCAAAGAGTGACCAGTAAGCCTTCCAAAACTGGGATGAAAATTGTGGACCTCGGTCAGAGACAGTGTCAGTAGGGACACCATGAATTCTCACCACATGCTCGAGCACTAGCTCTGCAGTGTCCCTTGCTGATGGTAACTCGAGGAGAGCTATAAAATGTGCTGCCTTGGAAAAGTGATCTGCTGCAACAAGAATTACAGTATTGCCCTGAGAAGGTGGCAACCCAGTGACAAAATCCATTGAAATGTGTGACCAGGGACATCTTGGTATGGGCAATGGGACTAAGAAACCTGCCGACCATGGATTAGGGGATTTCTGTTGAGCACAGACTGGGCAGGAATTAACGAATGACTTCACATCTCTTGGCATTCCTTACTAACTGAAGTGGCGATGAATGAACTCTAACATGCATTCCACCCCTGGGTGACCCACAAGGTGAGAAGCATGACCCCACTGTAGAACTTGTGACCTTACTGATTTTGAGAGTGCATCAGCTTTAGCATTCTTAGAGCCTGGTCTGTAAGAGGGAGTGAAATCAAACTGGCTGAAAAACAATGCCCACCTGGCCTGGCGTGGATAAAACATTTAGGTTCCCTGATGTAAGCAAGATTTTGTGATCTGTCCAAACAACTGACCTACAGAGCTGAAATATTCTTCTAAAAACTTAATTTGTGTTCTGCAGAAGAAAGAAGTCATACACATCTGGGATGGCATGAGGGTGAGTAAATGATACGTGAATTTTCATTTTTGGGTGAACTACCCCTTTAAAGTGATAGCTCAGACATAATTTAATATTCCGTCATCATTTCCCTACCCTCATGTTGTTCCAAACCATATGACCTTATGTAATCTGTGGAACCCAAAAGATGTTAGACAGAATGTTAGGAACTGACAGTCTCAGTCACCATTCACTTTCAAAATATAGTATAGTATTTAATTGGATACTTTCTTACTCTTACTCAAGTAATTATTTATATTAGCACTTGAGTAATTCTTTTTTAAAGTAATTGTACTTTTACCTGAGTACAGTTTTTGGCTACTCTACCCATCTCTGGTTCAATTAAATATCAGAATGAACCAATTAATTATAGTACACAGAGGATGTTCTGGAAGAGTATGCTCTGTTCGCGCCGCTCGCACAACAGCAGCTCTACTGCAGCTCTAAATGAGTAAAGTATCTAACCTGATGTCAGTCCTTTAATAAATGCATAATTCTTTCTGCAGGGCCCTTCATCCTTGGAAATAAGGAGTATTCCAAACTCCTGTTGAACTCTGCCAGTGGATGAAGCTGGTGATGACACAGAATGCACTAGCAGAGATGATACGCTGTGAATAGCAGCTGCACTTGATAGCGACATTGTAGGGCTTTACTGGTTGTTTAGATCAGTGTTACTATCAGAAATAATTAATAATTATTTCTTTAGTTATTAATTAATATTTAAATTAATTAATTGAATCTAACTCATTAAAACCTCATATGGGGCTCCAGTAAATTTAGTGCGCTATGTTTAGGAGCAAATTTGGTTATTAGCAATAATTAATAATTATCAAAGATAATTATTAATTATTAAAATCAATAGAACATTGATGAGAATCAATGTTAGCTTTTCTAATCCTTTAAATCAACAATTATCAAAGATAATCATTAATTGTTAACATCGATGAAGCATTAATTAAAATTAACACTAGCTTATTGATCATTCAAATTCAACAATCATCAAAGATAATTATCAATTATCAAAAATCAATAGAATATTAATAAGGATTAACATAGATGGGGCACCACCCTGGAATCAGGGACTAATAACCAGATAGTATAACAGTCTCAATATTAGATTGTTTTCTTAGGAAAATCGACATCCGAAGAATATCAATTTTCGGGAAAAAAACAATGAATGAAGGCTTGAATCCGAGCACTGACATCCCGTCAGCATGACACAGGAGTATGCAAAACAAACCAAAACACTTCTCTTTGTAATATAACAAAGTTTATTTATGCAGTAATATCAATTAATAATTAATACAATGCAGTCAATAAACTTCGACTTACAACTACAAACTAAACAGTGATATGATTAGATATGGAAATCAAAATAACCCTATAACACATGAGGGTGTGTGTATGTGTGTGGTTAGTACGAGAGAGAGAGAGAGAGAATAAAGTGACGGCCCTAAAGCCGATTTCACGATCGTGGGAGAGATGAAGATGCCAATTGCTCAGCGGTCTCCTTCGGATCCGTTAGAGTGTTCGGTTGGACACAGAGTAATCTCAACTTGTCCAGCGAGATGGAGATTGTATGGCCACAGTTTCAAGTCGGACGTTACTTCCTTGTGCCACGAGGTTGCACCTGAGAGCAGTGATGAGCTGCGTCTACACACTGCAAACAAAGTTTCTGGAAGCATTTCAGAGGTATTTCTACTCCTGATGATGTCATGGTTTGAGGGAAGTTCTGTTGTGTGCCTCATCCAATAGGAGTTGAGAGTTCGATCCTTTAGTGAGCAAGGCTTCATGGGATTTGTAGTCTGTTTTGGACTCCCTTTGTTTGATTTGGCATGATTTTTATCAGTAAGATTTACGACCTGGTATGTGGGGGCTTGAGTTAGGTTTTTACGACTGTGTTAGGCCTGCCTTTGTCTTCTATCTGAATACATGAGGCCCAACAACATCCAGTGCCCAGAATATGAATTTAATATAATTTCTCCATAGCGGGCCTAATTCTGTTCTATTTGTAAAGTCTCTCCGTGGGCCATCTGTGGCTCTCCGACTGCTCCGATGCGGCCCACGGGCCGGACTTTGTACACCCCTGCATTACACAGACCTTTGTCTGAAAGAACATAACACGTTCGGTTGTCTTACGCATGATTTACACATGATCGGGAGCAGTCGTAAACTTTGTTTGTACCAACTAACGTTTTGAAAATACGAAAACTTTCCTGAATCTGAATATTTACGTCAGACGGCTTACAAACAATTTACACAAAAATTTGTTCTGCTCATGTTTCATGAATAAGACCCTATAAAAAGACACAAACACATACACAGAAACTCACTATGAAGCATAAAGAGCAAAAAAAATTCAGTTCTGATGCAGGATGTGTGGTAACTCAGATGCGAGAGGGATACTCATTGTTCATTTACCCCTCACACAATTTTTTTTTTTTTTGTGTGTGTACTGAAGTTGCATGTGGTTGTGGTTTGTGCTTTATGGGGGATTCACACGAGATAAATTCACCTTAAACTCTAAAATGTAATATTTCGTTAATCTGGCTCTTTGGTCTGAATACTTTAAGGCTGTTTAAATGTTGAACTTTAAAATCATAATTTAGAAATTAGAAACTCTTTAATCTCTTTGCTGTAAAAGTTTGATACTTTTCAAGACAAACCAAAACAAACCATTTGGATAATACCATTTGGTACACAATGTTTATTCTGTCTAGATATTTAAGGAAAGTTGGCAGGAAGCTCGGGGAATCTGTAAGCAGATCTTCCATGCTGTACCGCTGCATGTAGTTTTGTCAGGTATGTTTCTTTGACTTGTCTTTTATTTTTAGTAATGCTAGAATTCTGATCATGTGAAATTGGCTTTGATTTGAATTTCTGCAACAATGTTTTATATCCTACCTGACAAATAAATTGTTATTATTTGATTTATTCTGAATTCCTCTGAAATCATTACTGGAGCTTTAATATAGGAGGAAGCCATTTAAAGACTCTTTAGTAAGAGTGTAAGTCTCCAAAGATCGAAAGGACAATGGATAGAAGAGGATTTAGAGTAATCAATAAAAATGTTAAATTAAAAGAACGATCAGAAATTAATTAGAGCTTAAATATAAATTAGAGGTCAACTTACAATTGGAGTCAGATTAATATAAAATTGGAGTCAGATAAAATGAATAACGGAATCAAATGTGTGAATTAACAATAATTGCTTTACTTCAGCGTTCAGAAAAGACAGAACAACGCAGAGACCTTCAAGGGCAATTTATTGAAGTTCCACCCGGAACGGATAGAAAATTATCCCTTTTTACATCTTACCCTTAAACTTGTTTTGTTGGTGTAACCCAATGTAGTCAGGTTGATTCAGACGTTAAAGAATGTTTTAGGCTCAAATCAAACCAGTTAATTTGTATGTTAGCACATGAAGCACATTTTTAGGTTAAGAGTTTCATGGTTTCTTGAAGTTTCTTGAAGCCCTCTTCTTAGTGTGTACTTTAGCAAAAAGATATAATTTAGACATAAGAAAATGAAGAGAGAACACACAGACATGCTAAAACTAATCTAGGAGTACATACAGTATATAAAATTACAATGAGCAAACATTCAAATAAATGGTTTTACGTGATAAAACATTTTTCTTTGTTACAAGACAAGTGTCCACACTCACAGTTCACAATACTTTGAGGCAAAAATGTAAATTGACAATAATAGCAAACAAAATGTACTTACATCACAAAAAAATTCTCGACTGAATGAAAGAGAGAATACAACAG